>NC_043716.1:18730389-18809171 GCF_006229205.1 Suricata suricatta
CCCAAGGCCGCCTTGATTGACAGCCGCGCAGGCGCCCCGGCGCCCCGCCTCTGGGTCCCAGCGCCTGCCGCCCCAAGGCCCACCCGGCAATGACCCCGTGCTCGCGCCGCACCTGGCCGTGGTGCTTCCTCCAGACACGCGAAGGGAAAGATTAGTAAGTACACCTTGCAGGGTGCTTCCCACATCTTATCTCATTCTGGCCTCACTGCCAGCCCCCCTTGTGTCTCCGTGTCCCAGAGGAAGAAAAGGGCTGAGAGGGAAATCAACTTTCTCGAGCCGTCGGGATTTTAGCCCAGATGGCTCTTAAACGCAGCGGCATGCGTTTTACAAAGTTACTGTGAAGGCTCAGAGAATCAGACGAGAGTCTCACCATCCAAAAGCTCGCAGACTAATGAGGGAGCCAAGGCGATGGTGACCAGCCGCCAAGATGAGTGTAAGCAAACTTTTTCAGTAAGGGTCAAGTAGTAAAAATTGGGAGCTTGGCGAGCCACCACGTCCCTCCTGAAACATCCTGAGTAAATGGGCGTGACCGTGTGTACATTGAACCTTATGGATACAAATTTAAACCTCACATAAATTTCACGGGTCACAAAATATTCTTAGCACCTTTTTTCATCTATTTAACAATAAAAATCGTTCTTGGCCAAGGGGCCTTACAAAAATAGGTGGTGGGTCAGATTTGGCCGTGGGCCGTAGTGTCCTGACCCCTGGCCATGAATGTTAGAGCTGAGAGTTGCCTCGGCCAGGAAAGAGACAGAACGAGTTTTGCTAAAGGTTGCACAACAAATCTGTCATAAAGGCTAGATCGCAGTTTTCCTGACCAGAATAGAGCTCTTTCTACCACCGTGTTTTGTGCTCGGTAAATGACACTTGGAACTAGAGAAATTTAGAAAAGGAAAGCCCTTCTGGAGAATATGGGAAATTAGCTTTATCTTGAAGGTGAGGTAGGTGGACACTTACTAAATACTCAACAAATACCTGTGGAATGAATCAAGGTATGAACTAAGCAAAAGGGGTGTGGAAAGGCATCCTAGGTAGGACAATAGGTAGGACAAAACTAAGTGAGGAAAGGTATAGGTCTTGGAGACAGGAATATAAGTGAATTGTTTAAGAAAAAAGAACAGACCTTTTTGAAGAGGTAGGACTGAATAATATATTGGGACATGAAGTTGAGAGAATAAAGGCCATGGATTTCTGGTTAAGATGTTTAGACTGTAAGGGCGTTTAGATGGTTGGTTAAGCGACTTTGGTCCTGATCTCAATGTTGGTGCGTTCCAGCCCCACATCCCCTCTCAGCTGTCAGCAGAGAGCCTGCTTTTCCATCCTGCATCCCCTTGTCTCTCCCTCACTCACTCTCTCTCTCTCAAAAATAAAACATAAAAAAAAAAGTTTTTACTTTAATGAGTAGACATTAAAAGTTTTTGCAGGTGCAGTGACATTTGCAAAACAATGTTTTAGGTTGGTAAATGACAGACCTGGCATTTGGGTGTGTAGTAAGATAAAGTAGGGGTTGGCAATTGTAAATTCTCAATAAATATTTGTTCAGTGAAATGAAAATACATAAGATAGATGCACAGACAGGTAAATAAGGAAAGACCATAGGCATTAGTCCAGCTATGATATGATATGATAGAGGCTTGAATTAGGATGTTGGCCTTTACAGAGGTTTGACAGTAAAGCAGAGGAAAAGATAGGCAAATGGTTCGAGGGAATAGGAGGGTGTAGGTGCAGATTGGGTCAGTACAAAACAGGATTTACTAAATGTTCTTGAACACAGTGTGTTCTGTGTCCTCTCTAAAGCTAATTGAATAGAACTGGATCCCACCTCAGAAGGCTTTACTATGTGAAATTAAAAAAAAAAAAGAAAGAAAGAAAGAAAAGAAAAAAGAAGGAAAATGTCTAAAGACCAAGACTCTAATCTTGGTCTCATTCAACTTTATTTCCCTGAGCTATACTACCTGATGGGAGGCAGGAAATATGTATTTAATATAGCCACATTATACAGAAAAATAATACAAACTAAAGAAAATCTTGTGAAACCACTCCTCCCTGGCTTAAAATTTTTGGATGTTTTGTTTTTAACTTTAGAGCAAAATAAATACTCTGGTCAATAATAGGAAGATTGACCTAGAGGTGGGAATGATAGCAGCCAGCAGACCATCAGACAAGGCTCCACATAGGTTTTGTCTCCTTCACATCACACTGGTCTAGAATTGACTTTTCAAGTTTATCTGGAGGTGAGCAAATTCAGAGTCAAAGCCTCCCTCTGCTAATAAGACTTAGGAGAAACAAATAAAGCAACTTGCTAAGTTATTTATTTACAATAAGGATATAATTGCTCTGAAGATTACAACAGCTGGAAAATCAAGTTATAACCAGAGAGTTGTTTGGTAAACATGAAATCAGTCCAGAGCACTTTGATTATCTGGTCAGCCAAAACTTCCTCTCTCCTCACTCCAGACTTTTCTCAGAAAGCTTCTAACTGTATTGGGCATGTACTGACTTTTTTTTTTTACTCTCTGATTTCCCCTTTTTACACACTTCAAACTATTAATTCATTCTTTAGAATCAACTGGCCACAACTAAGTAAGTCTTAGTATCTAGATTTTTGTTTTTTAATGAATTTGCTTTGAGGGAGAGAGAGAGAGAGAGAGAGAGAGAGAGAGAGAGAGATAACACACTTGCCCAAGTGGAGGAGTGACAGAGAGAGGAGGAGAGAGAGAATCCAAAGCAGGCTCCGCACAGAGCCCAGCTCAGGGCATGAATGCACAAACCCACAAACTATGAAATCATCACCTGAACCAAGATCAAGAGTGGACGGTTAACCGACTGAGCCACCCAGGTGCCCCAGCACCTAGTTTTTTAATAGGGACTCATACAAATAAATACTATTGTCCAATCAAAAATAATTAAGAGACAATTCTAGTTTTGAGTGTAACTCTTAACATTTTAATTAATGCTGTGTAGTTTTATGTTATTTTATTTTTTCGTTTTTTTAACATTTATTTATTTTTGAGAGACAGAGAGAGACAGATCATGAGCAGGGTAAGGGCAGAGAGAGAGGGGGACACACAGAATCGGAAGCAGGCTCCAGACTCTGAGCTGCCAACACAGAGCCCAACGCAGAGCTCGAACCCGCAAACTGTGAGATCATGACCTGAGCCGAAGTAGGATGCTCAACCGACTGAGCCACCCAGGCGCCCCACAGTAGTTCTTGATATTCTCTTCTCCACTCCCATTTTTAAAAATTCCCCATTAGTGTTCTGGAGTTTCTTCCTCCATCTCTTACTCCCAATTCAATGCAAATCTCCTGATACCCAGCTCCCTCCTTCCTACCTGCCTCTTCAGTCATTTCTCTCAATTCTGTGCCACAGAATCTTGGGAGCTGAGCTGAAAACAAGCTGAAGGTGAGGAAGTGAAGGCAAAGCTCTCTTTGTTGATAGGCTGGGTTATAAGAGCCAAGGCTGAGAATATGTACACGTTAGCACATTGTGGTTTTGTCCGTCTTTCCTGGGTTACCTCAGTGGCCTCTTGATTATTCAGAATGTTTCTAAATATCTTCAGTATCTATTTATATCTCTTACAAAGATCAGTTACACATTCAGTCTCCCAAGTTTTCCTTCCTTCCTCCTAAAAGAAGTTTATCTTGCATTTTTTTTTAATTTTTTTAATGTCTTTTATTTATTATTGAGAGACAGAGAGAGACAGTGTAAGCAGGGGAGGGTCAGAGAGAGAGGGAGACACAGAATCTGAAGCAGGCTCCACACTCTGAGCTAGCGGTCAGCATAGAGCCCGACATGGGGCTTGAACCCGCGAAACGTGGGATCATGACCTGAGCCAAAGCCAGCACTTAACCAACTGAGCCACCCAGGTGCCCCTCTTGCATTCTTTATGATACTTTCAGTTACAAGCTACAGAAAACTCAAACTGCCTTTAACAATAAAGGGGATTCATTCCCTAAAGTGGTGTAACTCAAAAAGCTTTATTTAGGGTTAGCCTGATTCAAATGTCAAACTTCCCAACTCTTTTCTCTGCCATTTGTACCATTACCTTATTAATGCTGTTTAATTTTATCCACCTTCTGGAAGGAGTGAAAGGACCCCTTCCCGTGCTGTATCAGTAGTACAAACATGCTTATCTCCCAGAAGCACCCAGAAGATCTCTTGGAATGTTACAATCCAGGGTTGGCCTACCCTTGGTCACATGCCACCCTTGAAATTTTTCTTTAACGTTTATTCATTGTTGAGAGACCGAGTGTGAGTGGGGGAGGGGCAGAGAGAGAGAGAGGGAAACATGGAATCCAAAGCAGGCTCCAGGTTCTGAGCTGTCAGCACAGAGCCTGAGGCAGGGCTCGAACTCATGAACCGTGAGGTCGTGACCTGAGCTGGTTAGACACTTAACCCACTGAGCCACCCAGGCGCCCCAGCACATGCCCACCTTTGAACTGGTAAGTGGCCAGGAGGTAGAATTATGCAGGTTAGTTCCAAAGGATCCAAACCAGGGATGGAACTGACCAAGTGGGGCAAGGGTGTACCTCACAACAACAACAGTGATGGTTATCAAGAGAAGGAGATATAATATTGGGGAGAAAAGGACGTCTTTCACAGTCTTTCCATGCACTGACTACAATGTGTCATTGAAAAAAAACCATGAAAACTGAAGTTAAGAGACTTGGCTAAACACCTTGTAAATATCTCTGAACTAGTTTCTTTTTGAAGAACTTTTTTTTAAGTAACCTGTGCTCCCAAAGTTGAACTCACAACTCTTAGAGCAAGAGTCACAGGCTCTAGAGGAGCACCTGGGTGGCTCAGTCACTTAAGTGTCCAACTCTTGGTTTTGGCTTGGGGCATAATCTCCCCGTTCGGTTGGTGGGTTTGAGCTCCACATCCAGTTCTGTACAGATCATGCGGAGCCTGCTTGGCATTCTCTCTCTCCCTCCTGCGCTCTCTTTCTTTCTCCCCCTCTCAAAATAAATAAATAAACTTAAAAAGTTTAAATTAATTAAAAAAATGAGAGTCACAGGGCTCTGAGTGGGCCAGCCAGGTACTCCTCTTGAGCTACAGTTTCTACTATAAAGTCACAATTGTAAATGTCTTCTTTACAGGGCTGGTGTATAGTCCAAATAATATGGCCCGTAAAAGCATGCATTCATTTACAAAACGAACTTAAAGAGTACAAGGTATATTTCTGACTCTGTGCTAAGTACTTGGAATCAAAACAGGAATAAGACCTTGGACTTTCCTTCATAGTTGGGGTCCAGGGAGACATACATTTTTGATACATATAATGCACTGAATGCAGTAAGTAGAAGCACAGAGATCTGCCACCCAATCTAGCTTAAGGCAAAGTGAAAGGAAGAAGGTATCAAGGCAGTTTCTTGGAGAAAGGAAACCCTGAACGGAGTGTTATGGCTTTTCTTGCATTGGCCACATGTGCTTTTCTCCCTTTTCTTTCAAAATCCCATCAAAGGTGTGAATAGACACTTTTCCAAAGAAGACATCCAGATGGCTAACAGACACATGAAAAGATGCTCAACATCACTCATCTCACCACCAAGGAAATACAGATAAAAACCATGATGAGATACCAGCTCACACTTGTCAGAATGACTAAAATTAATATAGGGAACAACAGGTGTTGGCAAGAATGCAGAGAAAGAGGAACCTTCTCTCACTGCTGGTGGGAATGCAAACTGGTGCAGCCACTCTGGAAAATGGTATGGAGGTTCCTCAAAAAGTTAAAAATAGAAATACCCTCTGATCCAGCAATTGCACTACTAGGTATTTACCCAAAGGATACAAATATACAGATTTGAAGGGGTAAATGAACCCTAACGTTTATAGCAGTATTATCAACAATAGTCGAACTATGGACCGATGAATGTCTATTAACTAATGAATGGATAGAGATGTGGTAATATATATGTATAATATATATATTATATATATATATATACGTGGGTGGAACTAGAATGTATTATGTTAAGCAAAACAAGTCAGTCAGAAAGACAAATACCGTATGATTTCACTCATATGTGGAATTTAAGAAACAAAATAGAAGAACATATGGGAAGGGGAAAAGAAAAAGGAGGGGCGCCTGGGTGGCTCAGTCAGTTGAGCGCTGACTGCAGCTCAGGTCATGATCTCGCGGTTCGTGGGTTCGAGCCCCACATCGGGCTCTGTACTGACAGCTAGCTCAGAGCCTGGAGCCTGCTTCAGATTCTGTGTCTCCCTCTCTCTCTGACCCTCCCCTGCTCGCACTGTCTCTCAAAGAAAAATAAATAAATAAATAAATAAATAAATAAATAAGAGAGAAGGAAATAAACCATAAGAGATTCGGTTTTTTATTTATTTTTGAGAGACAGAGCTGGCAGGGGAGGGTCAGAGAGAGAGAGGAAAACACAGGATGTGAAGACAGGCCCCAGGCTCTGAGCTAGCTGTCAGCACAGAGCCTGACGCAGGGCTCGAACCCACGAACCGTGAGATCATGACCTGAGCCGAAACCTGATGCTTAACTGACTGAGCCATCCATGCGCCCCAAGATTCTTAATGATAGAGAACAGAGGGTTGATGCAGGGGGGTGGGTGGGGGAAGCCAGACGGCTGATCGGTATTAAGGAGCACACTTGTGATGAGCACTGGGTATTGCCTGTAAGTGATGAACCACTGAATTCTACTCCTGAAAACAATATTGCACTGTATGTTAACTGACTAGAAGTTAAATAAAAATTTAAAATTAAAAAAAATCCTCCATCTAAATAGCAATTAGGAAACTTAAAAATGGAGTAAGGACCAGTAGAACAGTAGAGAACACAGAAAAGCATTAGCGAGTTCCACAAATTTTTGGAAGATAGCGAGTTGGTGGAAGAGTAGTCATTGTCCAAGCCAATGGAGGAAGTTACACCCTACACTGCAGAGGGGAAACCATTCAAAATGGGGCTAACTCCCTGAAGACTCCTGAGCAAGTCAGGCTAGGAGGCCACGAACATATCATTTTATATTTATTTTTTAATGTTTATTTATTTGTTTGGAGGGAGAGAGAGAGAAAGCAGGGGAGGGAGCAGAGACAGAGGGAGAGAGAATCCCAAGCAGGATCCATGCTCAGCACAGAACCTGACGCAGGGCTCAGTGTCATGACCATGAGCCAAAATCAAGAGTCAGACTCTTGACCAACTGAGCCACCCAGGTGCCCCCAGATATATCCTTTTAAGTTTGTAGTCACTTTACGGGCACCTGGCTGGCCCAGTTGGTGGAGCATGCAACTCTTGATCTTGCAGGCATGAGTTCAAGCCACACATTGGGTGTTGAGACTACCTAAAATTTTTTATTTTTATTTTTTTAGTCACTTTAAAAAATTGCAGCCTCTCTCTTGACATTCCTCTCCTTAGCCTACCTCTGCATTCTTTTCTCCTCAGCATTAATCGCTGCCTTACCGTATATTTTACTTACTTGTCATTTTTATTACATGTCTTTTCCAATTTGAATATAAACCTTAGAGGACAGGGTCTGTTTTGTTTAGCGCTGCTTTGTTCATAGCTGGCACAAACTAGGCACTCATTAGTATCTATTGGATGGTTGGATGGATGGATGGATAGCATAGCACTTGATAGTGAGGTATGAGAATTAAAAAAAAAAAAAGGACATCCGTTAAAATGAGATATTCCAGCCGTTGCCCTAGTCTACGTATTTACGTGGTCCTCTGCACTGCTTCCACACACTACATGAGATATCACCACCCCTGCCTTCTAAGACATGGAGGCCAAATGAGTGCTCCCAGAGGAAAGCCCACCACCTATGAACATTGGGAAGTTCTCCAATGAAAATCCCAGCTCATCTGATCATCTCTGCAGTAGGGATAATATCCCACAAAGGAGTTCACTCAAGCTGAAAAACGCCAAATTAGCTTCCACAAATTTTTAAATAGAATTTATTGTCAAATTGGCTAACATACAGTGCGTACAGTATGCTCTTGCTTTTGGGGGTAGATTCCCATGGTTCATCGCTTCCATACAACACCCCATGCTTTTCCCAACAAGCACCTCCCTCCATGCCCATCACCCATTTTACCCTCGCCCCCTCTTCCTCTAACAATTTTTAAAAACACCTTTATTGAATATAATTGATTTGCAATTAACTATGAAGCGTACAGCTTGATGGACTTTTCCACAAGTAGATATTTCTGTCACTCCCCAGAATTTCTATATAATCTATCCCTCCTTTAACCCCTGAGCTCAGGTAGGGACTGATCTGGTTTCTGTTATTAGAGACTAATTTGCATCTTCTCAAATTTTAAATAAGTGGACTCATACAGTATGTATTTTTTTTCATCTGCCTTCTCTTACCCAGCATAAAGATTTTGAGATTTATCCATGCTTCAAGTATTAATAGTTCATTTCTTTTATTGCTGAGTAGTATTCTATGATATGGATGTATCACAGTACGTTTATTCATGTACCTTTGGATGGGCTGTTCCCAGTTTTTTACTATTACAAATAAAGCTGCTATGAACACTTGTCTACAGGTGTACAGTTCTTTATAATATAACTATATTGGGAAGGGGGAAGGAAAGAAGGTGTAGAAGGTAGTGTTATATGAGAATTAAATTCTTAACCAGCATACAAGGATATTAATGAATCCTGTTTAGAATTGTTAAATCAAGAAATATCTGTATAAGCATATTGTTGTATTTAAAAATAAGGAGATATTTAGGGGCTCGTGGGTTGCTCAGTTGGTTGAGCGACTGACTTCAGTTCAGGTCATGATCTTGTGGTTGGTGAGTTCGAGCCTTGCATCTGATTCTCAGCAGTCAGCCTGTCAGCACAAAGCCTGCTTTGGATCCTCTGTTCCCCCCTCTCTCTGTCTCTCTCTCTTTCCCTCCCCTGCTTATGTTCTCTCTTTCAAAAACGAAATAAAACATTTAAAAATAAAAAATATATGAATAAGGAGGTATTTATAGTGCTAGAAGACTTTGAAAATGGCTGCCTCTGGGAAATTATACCAGGGTATGAAATGGAAATCAGTGCTTTCTTAGGGCACCTGACCAGCCCAGTCAGTAGATCATGTGACTCTTAATCTCATTGTGGTGAGTTCAAGCCCCACATTGATCATAGAGCCTACTTAAAAAGAAAAGTCAGTTGGTTAAGACTCTGACTTCAGCTCAGGTCATGATCTCAGGTTCATGGCTTCGAGCCCCACATCAGGCTCTGTGCTGCCAGCTCAGAGCCTGGAACCTGCTTTGGATTCCATGTCTTACCCTCCCTATGCCCCTCCCCCAATCATGCTCTGAAGAATAAATAAACCTTAAAAAAAAAAAAGTAAAAAAAAAAAAAAGAGGGGTGGCTGAGTCAGTTAAGTGTACAACTCTTGGTTTTGGCTCAGGTCATGGTCTCATGCTTTATGAGACTGAACCCCGCATGGAGCTCTGTGCTGACTGCACAGAGCTTGCTTGGGATTCTCTCTCTGTTCCCTCCCCTGTGTGCTCTCAAAATAAATAAATAAGGGGCGCCTGGGTGGCTCAGTCGGTTGAGCATCCGGCTTCGGCTCAGGTCATGATCTCACAGTTTGTGGGTTCAAGTCCCGCATCGGGCTCTGTGCTGACAGCTAGCTCAGAGCCTGGAGCCTGTCTTCAGATTATGTGTCTCCCTCTCTCTCTAACCCTCCCCTGCTTACACTGTCTCTCAAAAATAAATAAAAAACATTAAAAAAAAAACAAAATAAATAAATAAACTTTAAAAAAAGAAAGAAAGAAATTAACTCTTTTTTGATAGTAAGCTATATAATGCTCTCTGACATTTATTAATCAAGCACAGGTATTACTTTGATAAATATAAGAGTTAATAGTACTTTTTACAAGTACGGGTTAACTAGATAGGGAAGATAATAAAAAACCACATGAGCACATTGTAAATACTTAATTGCTATACAAATGTTAGAGCTAATTCAATTTAAAACCTATAAATGCCATGAGCTCCTTAAGAAGAGCTATATATCTCGAAATAAACTCAGTGAAAATGCTTAACAAACCAATGCAGTTTATTTATTTTTTTATTGTTTTTTTGTAATATTTCATTTATTTTTGAGAGATGGAGAGACAGAGCATGAGCTGGGGAGGGGCAGAGAAAGAGAGGGAGACACAGAATCTGAAACAGGCTCCAGGATCTGAGTTGTCAGCGCAGAGCCTGACGTGGGGCTCCCACTCGTGAACCACAAGATCATGACCCGAGCTAGAGTCCGACGCTTACTTAACTGACTGAGCCACCCAGGCGCCCCATACCAATGCATTTTAAATACTTAGAAATTAAGAAGAATAAAAAGTCCTGGAGATATACCATATAACCCAGCAAGTTCACTTCTAGGTGTGTCTTCTAGAGAAACATTACACAAGTTCAAGGAGACATAGACAAGAGTGTTCACTGACTTACTGAAACAGAAAACTGGAGACAAGTGTTCATCACTAAGGGAATGGATAAATAAAATGGATAAATAAAATGTGTATAATTAGATGGAATGCTCAGGAATGAAAGGGAGTGAATCAGATAGATCTACATGTATCATGCACAGCTCTTGCAAACAATGATGAATGAAAAAAGCCAGATTGCTGGAGTGCCTGGGTGGCTCAGTTGGTTAAGTGCCTGACTTAGGCTCAGGTCATGATCTCACAGTTTGTGGGTTCGAGCCCTGTGTCCCCTGTGTCCCCTGTGTTGGGCTCTGTGCTGACAGCTCGGAGCCTGAAGCCTGCTTCAGATTCTCTGTCTTCCTCTCTCTCTGGCCCTCCCCTGCTCACACTTTGTCTCTCTCTCTGGAAAATGAATCAACATTAAAAAAAATTATTTAAAAAAAGAAAAAAAAACAGATTGCTGAACAGTATTACCTTTTATGTAAATAAAAACAAAGGTAAAGAATTTTCTATGGATATATATATATATATATATACGAATATAAAAAGTTTGCGCTGCTACTCACCAAATAAGTAATAATGGTTACTACTAGGCCAAGAGGTAGAGATTGAATTTGGGGGTAGAAGAAAGTCAAGGAGACTTTCAGTTTTCTCTGTAATTTTCTCATCTCTTTCTTCTCCCTCTCTTCTTCTCCTTGGGGAGTGTTCTTACTCTACAATGAGTAAAAAACAAAAACAAAAAAAACAACGAAAAAAAACAGTATATATTTTAGAAAAACTTTATTGTGTGCTAACAGTTTTAAAAAGAAAAAATAATTACCTCCAATTTCATTGGAGAAATTTGTACCCTTTATGTTGTCCAAACAGTAGCAATACCATCTTTACGGTATTAAGACAGACACAGTTTCATCAGTAGTTAAAATCAGTTTGCATAATCGGGAGCAACAAGGTGGCTTCCTGTTATTATTTGATATATCCTTTTACCTGACTCACCCAGCTCTTACATACCATGCAGTTAAAAGTATGCACTCAAACAAAATAAACATACTCTATGTTTATATCACTGCAACTAATAAACTCATGGAAAAAAAGTCAAAGCTAAACGAATCCGTGAAAAGAATGCAAATAAAGTATGAGATTATCTTCTCTACAAACCAGCAAACTACTGGGAGGACAACTGGCATGCACTCCAACCAGCTGAAGCCTTGATGTTGGCCTTCTAGCTGCCCCTGAGAAGGAAATCCATGGGAAACAATGCCCTCTTTAGCTCAATTTAGGGTAAAAAGTCGAAGCCTCGGATCCTGAATATGTTGTATTTCGAGGTAGGTCGCTTGCCAAAATAACATTTCATTCCATGTGGGTGGAATGTAATCAATTATTTCCTTTTCGTATTTTTTGAATTTCCACTTTTATTTACTTTTTTGAATTTCCACTTTTTTTTAATTTGAGAAAAAGCAGGAGAGGGGAAGAGACAGAATTTTATTTAAGGTTTTTTTTAAGGTTTGTTTATTTATTTATTTATTTATTTATTTATTTATTTATTTATTTATTTTTAAGAAAGCACAAACGGGAGGGTCAGAGAGAGAGAGGGAGACACAGAATCAGAAGACAGGCTCCAGGCTCTAAGCTAGCGGAGAGCACAGAGCCACACGTGGGGCTCAAACCCAGGAACAGTGAGATCATGACCTGAGCTGAAGTCGGACGCTTAATCGACTGAGAGCTACCCAGGCGCCCCGAATTTCCACTTTTAAAATGGGGCTAGCGTAGGGCATCAAAAGTTTAGAGTTTTAATTCTGTCACTAACGCACTTCAGTCAAATCACGTCCTCAACCGTGAAACGGAGCGTGAGAAGCCCTGCTAGTTTGAAATCCCTTGGGGAGAACAATCCCGCCTCCTGCCGTTTCGCCCTAGAGGTATTTTGGCCCTCTCTGTTTACCGTCCGCGCAGCCTCTAGCAGCAATCCTAAGCTCCGCCCTATGCGCTCCGGACGGCGCGAAAACCCAATTGACAAGAATTCCCTCCGAAGCCCGCGGGTCCGATCGGCGTTCGGCCTGCTTTCCTAGCCGGGGTCGCGATCCCAGGTGCTTAGCCTGGGGCGCCTGTGTCGAAGGCACCCTGCGGTCGCCGGCCGCGTCCCGGGGTCCTCGCTGCCCGCGCTTTCTTACCGCCTCTTCCCGCGTTCGACTCGGCTGAGCTGGGCCCAGCCTCGGCGACCGCTTCAGGCGGGTGGGCGCGGGGGGGTTGGAGACGGTCCCCACGGCCCGGCTGCCGCCTCTTTGGGGGCCGGCCGCCTCCATGGCCTCCAGGCTGGCGGGGCCCGGCCTCTCAACGTCGTAGGAGCCGGCATTCCAGGAAGCAGGGAGCATGGTGGGGGTCTTGGCCATGTCGGCGGCAGCTGCTCCCCCTCCGGTGAAGGACTACGAGATTGAGGTGAGCTAGAGAATCTCCGTCTTGGAGGAAGTGGGTGCAAGAGATTTCAACTTTGGATCCGGGAGGGGAAAGAAGGGACCTGGTGAGGCCCCCCCGCAGTGACATTGTGTACTACAATCGCTGGAGTGTATCGCTTCCTAAAGTCGTGATAGGTACTGACAAACGTCGAGATTGTGAGATGATTGCGGGGCCAGGAAAGTCGGGACTTAAAAGATACCTCGACCAGTCCCCAGGTCCTGAGATGTTGGTGGAACTTGATGTTTTGGACTTGTGAAATGTCGCAGAGGATGCCAGGATCAAGTCTGGGTTCATGGTAAGGAATCAGAACTTAAGCGTTGGAAAGATCTTTAAGTTCAAGTGGTGTATCTGTTTACCTGTTGTAGGATGACTGCTTAGATTGTCACCAGAGGAGTCAGACAGAGCAATTAAAAAAAAAATCAGTTTCTCAGGGCTCTAGAGCTTAAAATACTGCAGTTAGGAGTCCCAGGATGGAATGCTGTTATTCACCAATATTCACCAAGTTTCAGTGAAATGCAGTAAGTAGTCGTTATATAGGTTATGTAGGTACCCTAATGCCATCAAGTAATGGAGTAGCATCTCAAGCTCGCATTCTCATTGAAATACGCATACTGATGACCTTGAAGTGAGCCAAGAACTACGTTTACTTGTTTAACTAGGACTCACTCTCATTTTTTGGAATTGAGTAACTTTTGTCTACTTGCTGCTAGTTGTTATGCTGATACTTGTTTGCTAAATCAAGGCAGTTGCTCAGCTTTCTAGGGTGTGAAGAAGGACTTTTGGTACTTGAATGAGACAGTTCTTGATTTTTTTTGTGGTCAGTTCATCAAGCTTTTCATTACAGTTTCTGCTTTTGGTGCCCTGCCTCGCCTATTTCACAGTAATGATACTTAGCATTTAGTATTGTAAGGGTGAGGGCCTTGCACGCATTATTTTGCTTAATATCCACCGTGTGCTGAGGTATCATTACCTGTATAATTGGAAAGTTAATATGTATAAAGTCCCATGCTAGTAGATATCAGAGCCAGCACTTGAACTTAAATCTGTCTGACTCCACGGCCTGTGGCATATAGTGCTTTTGATATCATCTCCGGGTAATATTACAATACTGAAAACTTATTAGCATTTTCTCCTGATGTGTTTATCATTTCATTTTAATATACAGAATTTTAACCTGTAACTTATTTTGACTTATATTTATCCAAATGGTTAGAAATTTGTCACAAAACCATTTATTAAGTACTTCTTTGCTCACTAGCCTGAATACTACTGTTCTCATATACCAAATCTTAAATACTTACTGCTTTTTCTGATTTTCTCTTTCTTTTTTATCTTTTTTAAGATTATTTTTTAATTTTCATAAGGTTTATTTATTTTTGAGAGAGAGAGAGACAGAGTTCTAATGAGGGAGGGGCAGAGAGAGAGGGAATCGGAAACAGGCTCCAGGCTCTGAGCTGTCAGCACACAGCCTGATACGGGGCCCAAACTCACAAACTGAGAGATCATGACCCAAGCTGAAGTTGGACGCTTAACCAACTGAGCCACCAAGGCGCCTCTAAAAAAATTTTTTTTAATGTTTGTTTATTTTGAGAGAGAGAGAGAGACAGAGTGCGAGCAGGGGAAGGGCAGAGAGAGGGAGACAGAATCTGAAGCAGGCCCCAGGCTCTGAGCTGGTCAGAGGTCTTAGAGGTCTGTGCTCAGAGTCAGCACAGAGCCTGTTGCGGGGCTTGAACTCACAAACCATGACATCATGACCTGAGCCAGAGTCCAACAGTCAACTGACTGAGCCAACCAGGGCCCTTTCCTCTTCCTATTTTTTTTTTAATGTTTATTTATTTATTTTGAGAGAGAGAGAGAGCTCGTGCTCAAGGAAAGGAGAGCCAGAGAGGGAGGGAGAGAGAATCCCAAGCAGGCTCCACACTGTCAGTGCAGAGCCTGATGGGGGACTCAGTCACACAGAGATGACACTCCATCACACAAGAGATTCTGACTTGAGCCAAAAATCAGGAGTCAGGTGCTTAAAGGACCAAGCCACTCAGGCTCCCCCTATGCCTTTTTTTTTTTTTTTTTTTTTTTTAGTAATCTCTACATAAAATGTGGGACTCAAGCTCACAATCCCAAGAGCAAAAGTTGCATGCTTCACTGACTATTCCCTGACTAAACCAGCCAGGTGCCCCTAGCACTATGCTTTTAATGATGATAGCTTTGTGATACCTTTTCCCCCCCTTAATGTTTATTTGAGAAAGAGAGAGAGAGAGAGAAAGAGCACACAAACAGGGGAAGAGCAGAGAAGAAGGAGACACAGAATCCCAAGCAGGATCCAGGCTCTGAGCTGGCAACACAGAGCCTGATGTAGGGGCTCGAATCCATGAAGTGTGAGATCATGACCCGAGCCGAAGTTGGACACTCAACTGACTGAGCCACCCAGTCTTCCCTGCTTTGTGATACATTTTAATTTTCTAGAAGTATAATTCCCCCATTAATTACTTATTTTTTAAAGGTTTTATTTGATTAATTATTTTTAATGTTTATTTTTGCAAGGAGGGGAGGGAGGGGCAGAGAAAGACACAGAAACCGTAGCAGGCTCTAGGCTCTGAGCTGTCAGCACAGAGCCGGATCTAGGGTTCAAACTCATGGACCACAAGATCATGACCTGAACCCAAGTCAGATGTTTAACTGTGAGCTACCCAGGTGCCCCAAGATTTTTTTTTAAGTTTTACTTATTTTTTGAGAGTGTGTGTGCATGCGTGGACTCTCACTCTCTCTCTCTCTCTCTCAAAAAAAAAAAACCAGAAACACATTAAAACACTGGGAAATTTTATTTGTGGTAGGTGTCCTTCATAATTTTTACTTGATTAGTAAATTTTAGGATGCTGGGTTTGTTCACTGTTTGTTTCTTAGTAATAGGATACTTTAACTAAAAAAGTAAAAAGGGAATGGAGTTATTATTTGTAGAGGTTCTACCATGCAGACTTCACATATTTTTATGTAATCATTACAAATTTTGTGGGATAGGAGGTAGTATTCAAAGGTTGTAAACAGAGGCCAACAGAAATTAACACATTTGTACATAAGTATAGTGGCCTTGAAACTTTTTCAAGTATAATACATATAAAGTAAAATACACATAAGTGTTTGGCTTGTGATGTGATGTTGAGATTTGAATGTAGGTTTAATTTTAAAGTTCTTCTTTCTAATATGTACCATGGTTGTTACCTAAAGGAGCCTTCCTTATTTTATCCAATTAAGTAAAATATTAGATCCATGTTTAAAATTTATGTTTTGTGTTGTCTTGCTTGACAGAAATGCTTTCTTTTTCTTTTAAATTGATAGGCGTGCAAAAAGCGAAGGAGAGACGACGACAGATCTTCCTGCAGAACAATTACAAAATACTTATCACCAGTAGGGAAGACGGGAGACAGTGTTTTCTCTCCACCTAAATCCAGTAATATCCTGAATTATTTTCGGAAGACTTACCCCCCGAATGAGAAGACACAGTCAGCAAGAGAGTGCAGGACAAAGTCGTCGGCACCATTGCCTGCTGACAGTGGCAAAGACCGTAAAACACCTTTGGAAGTGTTCTCACATATAGAGTTCAAGAAGAGAGGAAAGAGAATTAATTTATCTCATCGACTAATTAATGTTAAGGCTGAAAATGAATCTCCGATTGAAGTTAATAGCGACGACAGCAAAGAAGACTCCAGTCTAAAGAGCGGTTTTGTGGAAAGTAGTACTTCTGTGTCACTCTCTGTGTCACTCCGCGAGAAACGTGTAGAAGTACTTGCAGAAAGTATTCAGGATATCAAAAACCAGTCAGGCGCTCGGACCTCCATAAAAAGCTCCAAGAAAGTAAATCCTAAGCAAGGAGTCACAAAAAATGATTGCCAGAAAATGAGGAAAAGGAAGCACAAAGATGTAGATCTGTCTGAAAGCTTACCATTGGCAGAAGAACCAAATCTCCTTCCAAAAGATGGTAACGACCCGAAGCAGAGAACGCCTTCCCCAACTAATGAGGTGAAGAATCCTGCAAGTGGTGCAGCCTCTAGGGGTGATACAGCGCAACCAGCCTGCCTAAGCGAACGGACAGTAACTGTCTCCTACGAGGAATTTTTGAAAAGTCACAAGGAAGATAAAGTAGAGCTACCAGACTCTACAGTGGAAATTTGCATGCCTTCTGAAACTGTTGAAGATTTAGTCAAAAGTGGTTGCATGAGTGACCCAGAAACCTGTGAAATGTCCCGACACGTACACTCTAAGACAGTGACCGTCCACGCACAAGTTCACCCTGTTCCCCCCAAAAAGACCAGGAAAATACCCTCAATTTTCTTGAAGCAAAAGCAGCTGGAAACAGAAAGTAGCCTGTCTGATCCTGAGAATGAAACGATGGGTCAGAAAAGAAAATCTAACGTCGTCATACGGGAGGAAGAATTAGAATTGGCAGTGTTGGAAGCTGGAGGTTCTGAAGCTGCAAAGCCGAAATGCACTGTAGAAGAAAGACAGCAGTTTATGAAAGCATTCAGGCAGCCAGCATCAGATGTGCTTAAAAACGGGGCGCGAAGGTCTGCAGATAAGCAGAAAGAGCTCAGTGAAAAATCTTTGAATGATGAAGGAAGAGACAGTAATTCTAAGAAAATCATGGACAATCCTAATATTCAAATGATTTCAAATTATGACAATTCACAGTCACATCCTGATAAGGGAACTTTTCCTACAGAGAAAATTAACAAGCTGAAGAAAAAGGGTAAGAAAATGTTAGATACTGGTGCTACTCCAGGTGAAAGCAGACAGGGAAATACTCAAAAGAAAGGAACAGCTTTTTCCTTTAAAGGAAAACAGAATCAAAATAGGCTTAGAATGAGTTTAAGACAAAAGAAAACAGAAGTTTTCAAAAACACAGTATTAAATCTTGTTTGTGAAGATTTAGCAAATGACCCTCTAAAGATTGCCTCTCCACATAACAAGAAGTCTTCAAGGAAAACCAGCGTACCCGTTAAGGATAAGTTTACACATTCTAAAGCCGAAACCGAAGACAGTTTGGAAAATGTTTCCACACCCAAGTCAAGCAGAAGATCTGTAAGAACTAGCAGCACCCCTATTGCAATAGTCATTAGGGGGACTGATTCTGAAGATGATAGTCCAGTAAAGGCTTCCACTCCCAAAACAGCCAACTTCCCAGAAAAGCATAGCTTATATACGGCGGAATTAATAACAATTTCCTCGGACTCAGAGAGCCCAATTAGGTAAAGTTTTGTTTTATTCCGAAGTTCTAAGTATTCTCCATATATTCGTTGGGAAGGAAAATGCTTGAAGCACTGGAGAGTGATACTATTTCTAGAACACCTGATTTCTATGAAATGGAACAGTTTCAGAAATGCTTGTTTTTTTCACATTTAACTTAAAGTCGGGCATGATTTCAGAAGAATTCTAGATGTATTTTATTTTTTTTAATGCTTGTTTTAGAGGGGGGAGGGGCAGAAAGAGGTGGGGGGGGGCAGAGGATCCCAAGCAGGCTTTGCCCTCATAGCGGAGAGGCCCGTGTGGGGCTCAGACTCACAAACCATGAGATCATAACCTGAGCTGAAGTCAGAAGCTTAACTGACTGAGCCACCCAAGTGCCTCCTAGATGTATTTTAAATGAGTTATAACTTTTACTCCTGGTTGCTAATCCCTTGAAGAAATATTCTTCAAGTCTGAATTCTACGCATCTAATAAACATGAGATTAAAAATAAATCATAGCTTTATTTCTTAGGAAACTAAGCCATATACTATTAAGTACATACTTGCATGCTAGTTTTGGTCAATTGGAAGAATCATATTAAGAGTTAATTTTATGATTTCTAAAAGGAAACATTCAATATTTTTGGAGAGTTTAACTTTGAGTGTGGCTTACTTTTGATCAGTAGTTTGAAACTAATGGGGGTATTTCGTTTTTAAGAACTGTCCAGAAATTGGAGCCCTACGTGGTTTTTTTCTATACTTAATTGAAATTTTTACACATAATCTTAAAATGCTTCTGAATATCTTTTTTATTCCCAGAATGAAATTCACCAGAATTAGTACTCCCAAAAAATCTAAGAAAAAATCTAAGAAAAGGTGTGAGAAATCTGAAGCAACTGATGGAGATTTTACTTCTCAGACTAGAAAGGTAATTGAAATATTAGGATATTCTGTTTCCTAAAACAGCAACTACTATTAGAAGTGATATGCCAAAAGAATATTCACGTATTTTATGGATTGGTTATATTAACAACAGTTATATGTTATTACCCACTATTATTCTGTTCCTCTATTAGTTTATTAAGTGGTCAACATATCTTATTGTGAGATTAAAGCAATTGATAAATATGGTATAATTTACTTAGAAAAAATTTCCTTGTTAAGAGTTGCATCCTGATCATTTAACTTAAGACTGCTTATAGGTCATGATTGAATTTTTGGTTTATTTCTATAGATCAGAGTCTAAAAAGTGGGGTCTGTAACCCTGGGACAGGTCTGGAAACCCTTGTAGTGTTGACATTTTGGGCTGGAAAATTCATTGTTGTAAGGGACTTGTGCATTGTAGGATGTTTAGCAATAACTTGGGCCTCTACCCATGACATCTGAGGAGCTTTCCAGCTCCTGTGGATATGACAACCAAAAATGTCTCCACACGTTGGAAATATCCCTGGGAAGGAAAAAAAGAATCGCACATCACTCCCCGTTCACTCCCGCCCCCCAATGAAAACCATTACCCTAAAGGGAGAGGTAGGGTATATATAAGAGTAATTCATCTGCTTTTACAAAATAATCTGTTTACCCACACCTTGAGCGAATTGGATTCTCTCCAGGGCATTGGTGCAGGTGTGTGTGTGTGTTCACAAAGCCCGGAAGGTGATTCTGAAATAATCCTTGGGTGAATACCTCTGCTACAGAAAAGTTGTTACCTCTTTTGTTGTTATTTAACAGCTGTCATTTTTTTTTTGACTGCTTATCACATTCTAGGCACTATGCTTAGTACTTGTAACTAATTAAAACTTGTACTCTCATAACATAAATATTTAACCCTGTTTTGAAGGACAGTGGAGGGGTGCCTGGGTGGCTCAGTCGGTTGAGCCTCCGGCTTCGGCTCAGGTCAGATCTCACATTCGTGGGTTCGAGCCCCGCGTCGGGCTCTGTGCCGACAGCTAGCTCAGAGCCTGGAGCCTGCTTCCGGTTCTGTGTCTCCTTCTCTCTCTGCCCCTCCCCCTCTCATGCTCTGTCTCTCTCTGTATCAAAAATAAATAAAACATTAAAAAAATTTTTTTTTGAAGGACAGTGGAGCCAAAGGAGGTGAGGACATTTAAGAGTGGATGAAGTGGTGTGCAGTGGAAGCCAAGCTGGGTGGCTGGGACTAGAGGCTGACAAACAGGGAGAAAGTAGGGTGCCATCAGGAATGAAGTTCCTGACATAGGAGTAACTGAGTACAGCTGGGAGGAAGGGTGGATGTGACTCTCTGAGGCGATAGGATTATTGATGGTTTTAATCTTATTTTTCTGTTTTCTGTATAAACATGGACTTTTAAAAATTATTTTATTTATTATTTTTTTTTGAGAGCAAGCGAGCACTACCTGGGGAGAGGGGCCGAGGGGAGAGAGCAGACACCACACCATGCTCAGCTCAGAGCCTGACACGGGGCTCGATCCCATGGCCACAAGATCATGACCTGAGCCAAAATCAGCAGTCAGGCACTTAACCAACTGAGCCACCCAGGCGCCCTTATAAACATGAACCTTTAAAAACTTTAATCAGGAAAAAGAAGCTAGTAGGGAAAAAACTGACTTCAAGTAACAGTGGAATTACTTGCCAAAATATGTATGTGTATCCTTTTTCATATTCACTAAAACATACTTTTTTGTGTAACAGTTTGTTTCAGTAACCGAGTTATTTATTAAAATTTTAGGAGGATTATTTTGAATATAAACTTACAAGGTTCATTAGCCTACCAAAAATTTTGCTAGCAGAACAACAGAAATCTATCACTTTACTATACAGTAGCAAATCTTTGTTTTCCTAACCTTCTTACATACATTTTGAGTCTACATGCCTATGCTTTTCAATAATTTTTTTAAAATATTCCAAAGGGTGCCTCGATGGCTCAGTTGATCGAACGTCCAACTTCATCTCAGGTCATGGTCTTGTGATTTGTAAGTTTGAGCCTTGCGTTGGGCTCTGTGCAGACAGCTTGGAGCCAGCCTGCTTCCAAATCTGTGACTCCCTCTCTTTCTGCCCCTTTTCCGCTCATACTCTCAAAAATTAAATGTCAAAAAAAATTTTTTTAATAAAAATAAAAACATTTCAAAGATTTTAAAAAACAACAAACATTTGTTTAAAAAACAAGTGTATGAAATTAAAAGTGAAGACTTTTTATCTACCCCTACTCTCTAGGGGTAACACACTGAAAAAAAATTTTTTTAATGTTTATTTTTGAGAGAGAGAGAGAGAGAGAGACAGAATATGAGCGGGGGAGGAGCAGAAAGAGGAAGACAGCAGAATCCAAAGCAGGCTCTAGGCTCCAAGCTGTTAGACACAGCGCCCAACACGGGGCTCCAACCCATGAACTGTGAGATCATGATCTGAGTGGAAGTCGGACTCTCAACTGACTGAGCCACCCAAGTGCCCTAAGGGGTAACTCACTTTTAATAGTTACATTGAAGCTATTAATGTCTGGGGCTCCTGGTGGCTCAGTCGGTTAAGCATCCGACTTCCGCTCAGGTCATGATCTCTCGGTCAGTGAGTTTGAACCTTGCTTCAGGCTCTGTGCTGACAGCTCGGAGCCTAGAGCCTGCTTTGGATTCTGTGTCTCGTCTTTTCTCTGCTCCTCTCTCTGCTCTTCCCCTGCTTGAGCTCTGTTTCTATCTCTCAAAAATGAATAAATGAATAAAAAAAAAACTATTACTGTCCTAGATTTTTTCCTACGGTTAAATAGATATATGTCACTTTTAAAAGGAATCATGTAAACTATTGTGCAACTTGCTTGGTAGATGTCTTTAAACTAAAAACCTATAGAACTCAGAGTATAGAAAGCACATTGTCTAGAAGGGAACATTTAAATGCATCAATGTCAAAGTCAGGCCTGAAGGCCAAACTTCTTATCTAGTGCTCTTTTCCATACTTAATACCTTTTCAGCCTCTTTCCAGTGGATCCACCGTTAAGGTGACTAAATGCAAAGCATAGATGCCATGAAGATGGTGGAGAAATAAATAATCAACAATTCTAATCCATCCAGGCATCTAATACAAACATCTCTCTCGGTGTTTTTCATGAATGTAATTATATTTATCTGAAGAAATTTCCAGTTAGAAATAAAGGTAGACACATTACACTAGACGTATTAATTACACTAACACGCACTGTAATTTAATTTCCTTTGGAAGCTTTAAGTAACTGTTTCTTTGTCTTTTATTTAATATGATTTATGATTATAGTTTTATATATGTTTAATGGATTTTATTGTTTATTAAATATTTGAGAGGGAGAGAGCGAGCGAGCTGGGAAGGGTAAGAGAGAGAGAGAGAGAGCGAGAGAGAGAGAGAGAGAGAGAGAGAGAGAATCCCATACAGGCTCTGTGCTGTCAACACAGGGCCTGACCTGGGCCTCCATATCACAAACCATGAGATCATGACCTGAGCTGAAGTCAACAGTCTGACACTTAACCAACTGAGCCACCTGGGGTCCCTGGATTTTATTTTTTAGAACAGTTTTAGGTTCACAGCGTAACTCAATGGGACACAAGAGATTTCCCATATACCCCCTGTACCCACACATGCATAGCCTCCCACGTTATCAATACCTGAATAGTAGACTTGTTATAATTGATGAACCTGCGTCAGCAGAGCATTATCATCCAGAGTCCCTAGTTTACATTAAGGTTCACTCTTGGGGTTGTACGTCCTGTAAGTTTAGATAAAGGTATAATGACATGTCTCCACTGTTCTGGTATCATACATATAGTGTATGTATCCCTGCCTTAAGAATCGTCTCTGCTCTGCCTCTTCATCCCTTACCCACCCAACTCCTGGCAACCACTAACCTTTTTTTACTGTCTCCAATGTTTTGCCTTTTAGAATTTTTTTCTATTATTAAATATAAAATGTTTGCCACTGACCTGAATATTTCAAATTTTTGTTTAGGCAAGCAGTGCTTCAAAGAGTGTGTCAAAAGCAAAACAACTGATTGAAAAAGCAAAAGCTTTGCATATAAGTAGATCAAAAACTACTGAAGAAATAGTGATGCCCTTGAGACGTTCATCTAGACATCAGACGCTTCCTGGAAGGAAGGAATTGTCAGAAACAGCAGTAAGTACTAGAAATACTTATTGGTGTGAGGTCTGTCCCATTCTGCTGCTTGGAGTAGGAGGAGGAAGCCATATAAAGTTACAGGTAGAATTGTAAGATACCCTTGAGGTTGTGGAAAGAATATCATTTGCATTTCTGTTTAAAAAAATTTTTTTTAATGTTTATTTATTTTTGAGAGACAGAGAGACACAGAGCGAGAGCAGGGGAGGGCCACAGAGAGGGAGACAGAATCTGAAGCAGGCTCCAGGCTCTGAGCTGTCAGAACAGAGCCTGATGCAGGGCTTGAACCCACAAACTGTGAGATCATGACCTGAGCTGAAAGCAGTCTGTTGGGCATCTGTGCTGACAGCTCAGAACCTGGAGCCTGCTTCGGATTCTGTTGTCTCCCTCTCATTCTGCCCTTCTGCTGCTCACTCTCTGTCTCACTCTCTCTCAAAAATAAACATTAAAACAAATTTGGAAAAAATTAATAAGACCTTTTCGTTCCTTTTGCATACAGAATATAGTCTGCATCCTCATCATGTAATTTGAGATCCTTCATAGGCTGAATTAGCTCTTCCCTTTTCTCCTTCCTCATATACACACGTTTTGCTCTAGTCACACTAAATTATTCCTTTCTCCCCAGATTGTTACTTTTTCCACTTCGTAGTCTCAGCTTGAAATGCATATTCCAAGTACTCTCTTCTACCTCAGGAATTCCTACTGAAACATTAAGTCCTGCTAAATGCCTTCCCCTTCTCTTATGTATGCATGTATGTTTACTTTTGAGACAGTGCAAGTGGGGAAAGGGCAGAGAGGAGGGGGGACAGAGGATTCGAAGCAGGCCCTGCACTGACAGCAGTGAGCACCGTGCAGGGCTCCAGCTCATGAACCATGAGTTCATGACCTGAGCCAGAAGTCTGATGCTCAGCTGACTGAGCCACCCAGGCACCCTTGCCTCTTTTTTAAAACCCAGCTTTATTATAGAGATATAAATCACATACATACAATTCACAATTCCATAGTTCATTGGCTTTTAATAAATTCAGAGTTGTACTCCATCACCACAATTGTAGAACGTTTCATTACTCCAACGAGAACCCCCATTCCCCTTAACTATATCACGTCCCTGTTTCCCCTCCCCCAGCTCCAGCCAGCCACTAATCTACTTTCCATTTCTATAGATTTGCCTCTTCTGGACAGTTCACATAAATGGTATCATATAATATATGGCCTTTTGTGCCTGGCTTCTTTCACTCATCATACTGTTTTCAGTGTTCATCCATGTTGTAGCATCAATATTTCATTTATTTTTTATTGCCAAACAATACCCCTTTGTATGGACATACCACATTTTTTTTTTTGCCTGTTCATCAGTTGATAGACATTTGGATTGTTTCCACTTTTTGACTATTTGGAATAATGCTATGAACATTCTCATACCTCCTCTCGAAAGCTTTGTTGATGCCTTCAAGACAAGTAGTTTCTTTCCCTATATGTACTTTACTTCCGTGGGTTTTGTATTTTAGTCAGTATTGCTCTCAGCATACCATATGACGATTGGAATAGCTCTCTCTCTGTCCCCGACACCCCGGTGTAACCTTGAAGCCAGCTCTTGTTGCGTTTGTCTGTGTCTGCCATGTTGCCTGACGGGTGGTGGCAGCTCTGTAAACGTGAACTGACCCCACGAGAGCATATCAGACTGTCTCTAATACATTTAAGGATGTGTAGCTCTCAAAGAGGAGAGCTAGAATTTGTATAGCTCAGTCATATTGGCTCTTTTGTCTGGAATAAAGTCTATTGGTTGCTTCTTTAAAAAAGAAAACCCATGGTAATAATAAACCCAGTCTTCGATATGTGAACTTGAATGCGATAGCACAGGCTATGGTCGTTTACAACATGTATGTTTTCTGTATCCATCAGGTAGTGTCCGATGAAGAGATGCGTGGAGCTGCTAATGTCGTTATCTTACCTCTGGCTTCTAGTGCTGTGACCCTTTCAAAGGTTTCACACCTCAATTGTATGACATTCGGTAAAAATGCCTTTCTTATTCTGTCGTAGGATTCTGTAATAATAGATTCAGATCTTACTTCTCTACAGCAACCTGAGAAAAATCAGAAGAAACTTCAGTGTCTGAATGATGTGCTAGGAAAAAAACTTAACAAGAATCCTAAAAATGTACCAGGTAATCAGATCTGATAATGTTTATGATGAATATTAGAATGCTTTGGAGGGATTATGTTGTCTGAATGCTGTCATTTTAATTTAATTTCTTGTCTCCTAAAATGTGAACTTTCAATTATATTACATATTTCTACTTTAATAAGTAAAGTTATAATGTAGTGAAGAGTTTTATAAAGGTAATTGTGTGTATTCAAGTTACTGCATTTCTGTCAATTTCACCTCCGTTAAGGTAGAGGTTCCCAAACCTGACCGATGATCAAAATCATCGGAGTAAATTAAAAAAACTTCTTGAATCTTTAGGTCCTTCCCTAGGCATATTGACTAAGAATCTCTGGAGGTGGGTAGTGGGAATCTAGTTTAAAAAACGTTCCCAGAACATTCTGATAATGCTATTGGGAGACCAGGCGATTATATAGAGAAAATTTTAATCAGAAAGTTAAAATAAAAGTTTTATTAAAGTTAAAAAGTTAATTTTTTGAAGTTTAAGATGGTAGAGGCATAATTGGAAAGTATCTGGAGGTAAGTAGAGATAATAAATATTGATACTAACCTAAGTATTTATTTTTCTAAGGGAAAGTGAAAGTTGCTCCTTTATTTCTTACCAGAAAAGCTCAAAAAACAGCCGATTTTATTCCTGGTTTTGAAGAAAACAGGTCAGTCTAATACAAATTTTAAAATGCTGAAATGTCTTATGGAATGTATTTTGTACTTTTTTCCTTTACACGGATGAGAAAGCACTTACATTATCATTTGAACCTTTAATAAGTTCATTTTTATTTTTATTTTATTTATTTATTAGAGGGAGCACAAGTTGGGCAGAGGGCGGGGGGTTGGGGTGAGGGGGGAATCTTTAGCAGGCTCCTCGCTTAGGGCAGAGCCGGATGCAGGGCTTGATCTCATGACTCTGGGATCATGACCTGAGCGGAAACCAAGAGTCTGATGCTTAACCGACTGAGCCACCCAGGCATCCCAATAAGTTCTTTTTTTTACTTCTTAATTTTTTTTTAACATTTATTCATTTTTGAGAGACAAGAGTGTGAGTGGGGGAGGACCAGAGAGAGAGGGAGACACAGAATCCAAAGCAGGCTCTAGGCTCTGACCTGTCAGCATAAAGCCTGGGGCTCGAACTCACAGACTATGAGATCATGACTTGAACCGAAGTTGGAGGCTCAACCAACTGAGCCACTCAGGTGCCCCGGTAAGTTCATTTTGAAAGATGACAATAATGACAGTGCTACAGTCACCATTTGAAGATCAGACATTGTGTGACCATCTCTAGATAGAACAGTGAAAAAATAAACCAAAAGCACCAAAGAGCTGATTATAAACTTATTCAGTAAATATATTTAAATACCTGCTATGAGGGTGCTTGGCTGGCTCACTCGGTAGAGCATGTGACTCTTGATCTCAAGATCATGAATTCGAGCCCCACGTTGAGGGTAGAGATTACTTTAAAAATTGTAATAATAAATAAATAAAATGAAATCTTTAAATACTTGCTATATACCAGGCACTGTTTTTCATACTAGGAATATTATGGGGAACAAAACAAGACACCTTTCCTGTCCTCGTGAGGCATATACTATAGAGGAAAGACAGTCTACGATTAAACATTAATTGGGCCAACAAGTGAAAAATTGCAGTTGTGCTAAGAAGGAGAGGTACAGAGTTTTATTAAAGTTTATATTAAGTGGATTTGGTCTGGTCAAAAAAGGCTTTGCTGACGAAATGACACCTGAACTGAAGGATGAGCAGGAGGTCGCCAGGTGGAGGATCAGCGTTCTGGCCGTGGGAACAGTCTGCAGAGTCCCTGCCGCTCGCAGGAGCGTGGTGAATAGAAAAATTGAAAGAATGCCAGTGTGACTTGAGCACAGAGAGCTGGGGTGAAAGGGATGTGGGACTAAGCTGGGGAGGTGGGTGCCGGCCCGTGCAGCACCCTTTAGGCTGTGTGAGAGAATTTTGTCATTTTACCAAGTCCAACAAGAAGCGGTTCAAGAGTTTTAAACACAAATATGTGCATAAGCATTTGGATTTTGGGAAAGTCTGTTCTGACTGTTGGCTTGGTTTACTAGATCAAAATCCATAATGATTAATTAGATCTGGGTGCAAGGGGTAGAACGGAAGGTGTAAGATGACACTTAAGTTCTGGTGTCCCTATATAAGTAGATGGCATGATGGAAGACCAGATTTAGGGACATTGTGGGTTCAGGTTATTTTTTCCTGTTTCAATCTTATTGAGGTGTAATTACATATTGTTAAGTGCACAAAATTTTTTTTTTTTAAGGGTGGAGGAGCAGAGGGATAGACAGAGAGAGAGAGAGAGAGAGAGAGAGAGAGAGAGAAAATCCTGTGCAGGCTTCATGATCAGTGCAGAGCCACATTCAGGGCTCAATCCCATGACCCTGGGATCATGACCTGAGCAGAAATCAGGAATCAGACTCTCAACCAATTGAGCCAGTCAGGTGCCCATAAATCTTTTGTTTTTTATGAAGTATAATGGACATAACATATCCTGTTAGTTTCAGATATACATGATAGTGATTTGATGTTTTTATAAATTACAAAAAGATTCCCATGATAAGTCTAGTTACCATCTGTCACTATACAGAAAGTTACTACAGTTAATTGACTAGACTCCCTATGCTGTACATTTCATTCTCACGACTTAATTATTTTATGACTGGAAGTTTGTACCTGTTACTCCCCTTCCCCTATTTCTCCTGCCTCCACCCCTCCCCACTCTGGTAACCAAAAGTTTGTTTCCTGTTTGCATGAGTCTGTTTCTGTTTTGTTTGTTCATTTGTAAAATGTGCCGTTCTTTTTTTTTTTTTAATGTTTATTTAGAGAGAGAGAGGGCAGGGAAGGGGAAGAGAGAGAAGGAGAGAAAGAATCCTGAGGAGGCTCCATGCTCAACAAGGAGTAGTGGTCTCAGTTTCACTGTGAGATCATGACCTGAGCCGAAATGAAGAGTCAGACAGATAACCAACTGAGCCACCCAGGTGCCCCTAAATTCATCATTCTTCTTCTTCTTTTTTTTTATTAATTTTTTTAATGTTTTATTTATTTTTGAGTCAGAGAGAGACAGAGCATGAGCGGGGAGGGGCAGAGAGAGAGGGAGACACAGAATCCAAAGCAGGCTTCAGGCTCAACTGTCAGCCCAGAGCCCGACGTGGAGCTTGAACCCACGAACATGAGATCATGACCTGAGCCGAAGTCGGAGGCTTAACCGACTGAGCCACCCAGGCGCCCCATCATTCTTCTTTATTTAAAAATTAATTTATTATTTAGAGAGATGGAAGGAGACAGAGAATCCCAAGCAGGCCCAACTGTCAATGCAGAGCTCAACGTGGGGCTCGAACTCACAAACCATGAGATCATGACCTGAGCTGAAATCAAGAGTTGGATGCTTAACTAACTGAGCCACCCAGGCACCCCCTGAATGCACCATTATTAAGCATACAGTTTTCATAAGCACATTATATCAAGGTGTAACGTCTTTTCCTCTGAAAGGTTACTCTTTCTGTTACTCCTACCACTCCCATAACAAACGGTTACCACTGTTCTCATTTCTTAACCGTTGATTAGTTTGATTTCTGTTACTGTGGATTACTTTTGTTAGTTTTAAAACTTAACATAAACTTCAAAACTTTTTGTAAATGTGTATATATATGTATACATATATATATATATATATATATATATGTTCTTTTGAATCTAATTGCTTTTGGTCAGTACACACACTTTTTAAAAAAATCAGCTTTATTCAGGTATAATGTACACGTAGTCATATGCATACAATTGAAGTAAACAATTTGAGGCTAAACAGATGTACACATCCATGTAATCACACCAACAGAGAGCATTTTTCATCACGTTCCAAAAGTCCCTTGTGTCTCTGCAATTCCTGTCCCCAACGCCCAGTCCCATGCGATTTCGGATCTGTTTTCTGTTGACATAGATCGGTTTGCTTTTGTTAGAATTTTGTGGAAATGAAATCATACAGGACACACGCTTTTGTCTCTGGCTTCTTTCAGCCAAGGTGATGTATCGGTCAGTCTGTTCTTTTTTATTAGTGAGTAGTAGTCCTTATATGAATATGCCACAGTTTGTTTATCCATTCTTTTATTGATGGCCATTTGGGTTTATTCCAGTATTTGGCTATTATTAATAACGCTACTGTGAACATTACATTCCATGTGTAGCTGTGTTCTCATTTTTCTTGAGTGAATACCTAGAAGTAGAATTGCTCTGTCATCGGGTAGGTGTATGTTTAACAATGTAACAACGTGCCAAACTTTCCCACGTAGTGGTTTCATTTTATACTTGAACCAACAGGATTTGAGAGCTCCAGTTGCTAATGCTTGGCATTATCAGCCTTTTCTGTTAATGTTTATTTATTTTGAGAAGGAGTTTGCACACACAAGCAGAGAAGGGGCAGAGAGAGAGGGGAGAGAGAGAATCCCAAGCAGGCTCTGTGCTGTTCAGTGCAGAGCCCGACGCAGGGTTTGATCTTATGAAATGTGAGATCATGATCTGAGCCTAAATCAAGAGTTAGACGCTTAGGGGCACCTGGGTGGCTCTGGGTTAGGTGTCCAACTTTGGCTCAGGTCATAATCTCACGGTTCGTGAGTTCGAGCCCCATGACAAGCTCAGTGCTGACAGCGCAGAGCCTGGAGCCTGCTTTGGATTCCCTCTCTCTCTCTGCCCCTCCGCTGCTTGTGCTCTGTGTGTCTCTTTCTCTCAAAGATGAATAAACATCAAAAAAAAAAAAAAAAAAAGGACGCTTAACCAACTGAGTGCCCCTCCCCGCCAGCTGCTCTCGCATCCCGTCCTCACCTCCCTCCCACCAATGTCAGGGCTCTTATGATTAACAATGTGAAGGTGAAGATAAGCCAGGTAAAAGCGAGGCATCAGTAATAAAGCCCCTAATGTTCTTGCTATTATATTGGAAACATCACATTAGAAATTCTTATATTATCTTTTTGAAATAGAGCACTTGGTTTGTTTTCTGGTTATAATATAAATGATGGATGTCCTTCAAGTCATTTTTTTCCCTCTATATATTTACTTTTATTTAATTTCTTAATACTGATAAGCAAAAGTGAATTTGACCAGCCAACATCTCCGGTTCATTCTTTGAAATTAAAAAGCATTGTGTGGTTTTTTTCTTCAAGTGTTTATAACCTTAGCTTTCCTTTGTCACATTTTCTTAAAAGTCAAGATACATCTGAAAAGTCTCAGGATTGTGATGTGCAGTTTAAAGCCAAGCGTGACTTCCTGATGAGTGGTTTGCCAGATTTGCTGAAACGTCAGATTGCAAAGAAAGCTGCTGTGTTAGATGTCTACAATGCAGCAAGTACTAGTTTCCAGAGAGTTGTCCACATACAACAAAAAGATGATGGTGAGTTAATCATAATTAATATTTTTAAATATGGGGCGCCTAGGTGGCTCAGTCGGTTCAGTGTCCATCTTCGGCTCAGGTCTTGATCTCGCAGTTCGTGAGTTTGAGCCCCACGTCGGGCTATCAGCTGTCAGCCTGTCAGCACAGAGCCCACTTCGGATCTTCTGTCTCCCTCCTTCTGCCCGTCCCCCGCTTGTACTATCCCCAAATAAATATCAAAAATTTTTTAAATGTTAGAAGTAGCGTGAAAGTGTAAGTTGACTTGAAATGAGGCTAAGGTTTAAAGATAATTCCTGAGGGGATTTTAGTGGGAATTCGCAGTATGTGTTTCATTGTCTCTTCCGCCGTCTCGGACTCACTCTCCCGAGGACGGGCGTTGGGGCGGGACAGCTAGAGGCTCCTCAGCCCTCCCCACCTTAGGCAGCGAAGAGCAGGCATGCGGGTGGGACCTCCGGTGGCTGTCGTTCTCCAGAGCGACCCTGTATCCGGAGGGGAGGGCGGGGCTCCGCACGTAGCCGGTGTGCGAGCAGATCACCTGGAAGACTCTCAGAGGCGCTCTGGCTCCGTCTTTGTCTCATGGGCTGTTGAATGTTCCTGGGAGATGTTCGCCTCCTTTCCAGAACAGCTTTTCCTCTCTCAGAGCATAGAAACCACCCCTTGGAGTGGGTAGTGAGTAGCCCCACGCTCCGGGTCACCCTGTCCTCACACACACCTGCACCAGGACGAGCTGTTTGCACAAGCCTTCTGCACGGCGGCCTTAGCGTGATCAGAACCTGATTCTGGTTGGATTCAAATGCTATGGCAGCCACAGTCTTGCTTGACTTCATAGTTCTTCATTACCAAAAGTGTGTGCAAAGCTTTATAAATGTTCCTTGTCGCTGTTCCTACCTAAAGGTGTTTGTTTTTTTTATTTTTGGGGGGTTTTTTTTGGGGGGGTTATTGTTTTGTTTTGTTTTGGTTTTGGTTTGTTTTTGTCAGCAGAAAAGCTGGCTCTCTTTCTCAGCTGGCTTTATGGTTTGGTGTAATGCACTCTTTCTAATCCTAAAATATGCTCTATGTTTTCTTTCTTTTTTCCTTTTGTGTTTTGGACCTTGATAGCTTTTCAGCTGTGTTCAGCCTCCCATTTATGCGAGAAACTTCCCAGCCAGGCCTTCAAATGATATTCTGCTTTCCCTTCCTTCCTCAGCTCTGCCACTGGACATTCAGTGATGAAGCCTTTCTTGTTATTTTCACCAGTTCAGTTTTTTACAGCATCTTCCAATAGTATATTCAAGTACAGAAATTAGTTATACATTCTTCTCTGATTTTGATCAACATTTTCACCAGAGTATTACTGTAAAACCTAGCATATGTGTTTGTGGATGAGGAGATGAAGCAAGCAGAGAGAGAATCTTTCTTTTTTAGAACCTGAAGAGTTGGGGAGCCTGGGTGGCTCAGGCATTTGACTATTTGGCTCTTGATTTCAGCTCAGATCATGATCTCACAGTTCGTGAGTTTGAGCCCCACATCGGGCCCTGTGCTGACAGTGCAGAGCATGCTTAGGATTCTGTCTTCTTCTCTCTTTGCCTCTCTCACGCTTACTCTCTCTCTCTCTCCCTCAAAATAAATAAAAATAAACTTAAAACAAATAGAACCTGAAGAGTTAATCACACATTTATTTACTGGTATCTGGCATTGTGCTGAGCACTTCATTTGAATAACTAGTTTAAATCTTCATAACAACTCTTGGAGGTTAACTTTTATCATTGTCACCCCCACTTTACAGATGACGAAACTAAGGTTTAGAATCTTGCACATGCTCACCTAGCTAGCAAGCAGCACAGTCTGGGTTCAAACCCAGGCCTGCCCTCGGAGATTAAAATTTAAACCGGGTGCTAACCACTCCTATAATTCCTACCGCGAGTAGCCAGGTTGATTTCAAAAGAAAAGAAGTTTGCTGTTAGCTGGTTATTTTAAACAATTGGGAAGGAAGACTCAATATTTTTATTAATTGTATTTGTTGGAGGTGAGGAGTTTGGTGGGTTTTTTTTGTTTTGGTATTTTTGTGTTACCTATGTAACTATCGGGTCTTTTCATGTTTGCATATTTGGCATTTGATGTAATGAATGAAGATAATTAAGACCTTTGTTTTCTGTTTTTCTGTAGGGTGTCATTTGTGGCATTTGAAGCCACCCACTTGCCCTCTTTTAACCAAACTTAAAGAACTGGATACTAGAGTAATAGATCTCTCAAAGTGTGTTCTTGCTCTTGGTGAATTTTCAACATTGAATTCAAATTCTAAAAGTACTAATTCTGCTGTTGTGGTAAGTACCAGAGAGCTCGTCTACTGAAGGGTGTTTCCTTCACGTATTTCAGAGGGAAAGCAAGCAGATATCTACTCTTGTGGCCAAAAGTTCATTTTTTCCCCTAGAGTCCAATTTTAGAATATAAATCCCAAATGAGGTAGACATTTCTTTTAAATATTCCTAGAGCTTAAGAAACATTTTAAGAATTGATGGTAGCCAGGGAGCCTGGGTGGCAGAGTCGGTTGAGTGTCAGATTTCGGGTCAGGTCATGATCTTGTGGTCTGTGAGTTCAAGCCCCACGTCAGGCTTCGTGCTGACAGCTCAGAGCCTGGAGCCTGCTTTGGATTCTGTGTCTCTGTCTCTCTCTGCCCCCCCCCCTCAATGAAAAAACATTAAAAAAATTATTTTAAAAAAAGAACTAATGGTAATCAGTTTCAGAAGAATATTAGATTATATTGCACATCCAGATATTGTGTGAGTCAGCATTCTAATCTGTGTCAAGTACAGTTAGCTGAAAGAACAGTAAAACTATGAATTAAGTCCTTAAAACGCTGTGCAAAAAAGCAGTTTTGCTGTTAAGATTTTATTTAGTCACTATAGCTAATCCTACATTATATTGACTATTTGTAGACAGAAAATAGTTGGTGATTAATATTAATAGACAATGTGGGTGGCACCTGACTGGCTCAGTCAGTGAGGCAGGTGATTCTTGTTCTCAGGGTTGTGAGTTCAAGTCCCACATTGGGTGTAGAGATCACTTAAAAAAATAAAAAATGTCTTTTAAAAAAATAGACAATGTGAGTCTGTTATTGAGCTTTTTTTTTTTTTTCTTTATTGCAGTTTGTGGAGAGAAGGCAAGATTTGACTGAAGAAGTAAGAAATGTTTTGCTGGAGGAAATTAGGTCATCAAATCCTGAATTTTCTTTGATGAAATATTTTTCTTTGCTTCTTAAAAAACGAAATGAGCACCAGGTACTTTCTGTGAGTCATCGTAAACAAGGTTAGTGATAACTTACCATTTACATTAACTTTTTGTTTCTGAAAACATTAAGACTTGGCCTTTGACACCTGGAAGTCCACGGAGAGAACATTGCTTATGGTTGGCAGGGAAAATTGTTCAACTGTATTAAAACATCTCGTGCAATACAGTGTTGACCCCTGCCATTCTCCACAGGTACAAACCCAAAGCTTTGATGATGTTAAAATGTTAACAGTTAATTTAAGGAAAGCCTTAGGTGAGCTCATTTGAACTTGGATTTATATAACTTGTACAAAAGGCAGTCTCAATAACCCCATATCCTGCTTGCTTTCAGTGGCCCACATTTGATTCTTGCCTCTTCATTTAGTAATAATAGGATTGTTGAATATTTTGAAGTGATATTAAAATTATTAGGTATGGAGTGCCTGGGTGGCTCAGTCAGTTAAGCATCTGACTTTGGCTTGGGTCATGATCTCGCAGTTCATGGGTTCGAGCCGTGCAATTGGGCTCTGTGCTGACAGCTCAGAGCCTGGAGTCTGCTTCCGATTCTGTGTCTCCCCCTCTCTCTGACCCTCCCCTGCTCACATTGTGTCTCTCTCTCAAAAATAAATAAAACATTAAAAAAAATTATTGGATATTAAAATTTGTTTTTTTGTTAATTAGTGAGCACATGCATTTCTCTCATTTCTGAAATAGAAAGCCCACAACTCGAGCCTGATGTCAATCAAAAAGAAACCAAAAGGAAACGAGTGGAAATGGAAATTCAGAAGTCAAAAAGAAAGAAACCAAACGAGTATGCAGAAAGTCCAAAAAAGATAAATGGGAAACCAGAAGAACTTGACAAAAGAAACAACTCCACTGGGCTAAAGCTAGGGTCTTGTAAAGGCCTTTCTAAACCATCCAGGAAGAAACAAGCTGCTTTGAGCACAACATGTAAAATAGAAACAGCAGCACCTGAAGATTCTGACGTTCTGATAATAGATGATGGCAAAGAGCCCGCATCAGAAAGAGCTCCTGTTCCTGGTAAATTTGATCTCCCTCTGGGCCTAGAGCTTTTTTGTTTATTTTCTCTTCTTGTTCATTTTCTCTTCTCTTTAATGTATGTTCTTTGCAACATTCAAGCAATATGTGTGTATAAAACAAGAAGTGGAAGCCTTCCTAATTACAGTCTTACAGAAAACCATTTAACAGTGTTTGGTCTTTGATTTTTCTGTAAATACATGTGCTTTTTAAAAAACCTGGGATTATTACTGTTTCACATGCCTCTGACTTATTCCCATTTGAGTTCTTTAGCTTTTTCTTTTTTTATTTTAATGTTTTATTTATTTTTTCGATACAGAGAGAGACAGAGCATGAGAGGGGGAGGGGCAGAGAGAGAAGGAGACACAGACCCGGAAGCAGCCTCCAGGCTCTGAGCTAGCTGTCAGCACAGAGCCTGATGCGGGGCTCGAACCCACGAACGTGAGATCTGACCTGAGCCGAAGCCGGATGCTTAACCGACTGAGCTATCCAGGCGCCCCTAGCTTTTTCAAAGTATTCTATTGAATCGATCAGTTCATCCATTTATGTGACTTCATAGTATGTTTTGATATTTGCATAGCACGTCTCCTATCCTTTTTTAAAACTATTCATGTTATCAGGGCGCCTGGGTGGCTCAGTCAGTTGAGCGTCCGACTTCAGCTCAGGTCATGATCTCACAGTTTGTGGGTTCGAGCCCCGTATCAGGCTCTGTGCTAACAACTTGGAGCCTGGAGCCTGCTTTAAATTCTGTATCTCCGTCTCTCTCTCTCTGTCCTTCCCCTGCTTGTGCTCTTTCAAAAATAAACATAAAAAACAAAAACTATGTTCATGTATCTACTTTGCTGAATGAGCGATAGATTCTCTAACCCCACAAATCCCATTGAGGTTTTGATTTTGCATTAGTGTATAGATGAATTTGGAATGAATTGGCATCTTTACCACATCCAGTCTTCTCAAATGGGAGTGTGGCACGTCTCCATTTACTCAGGTTGACTCTGTAGGGCATTTTAATGTTTCTTTTCAGGGGTCCAAGGATGCTCCACAAAAATTACGCTTTCCTTGTTTGTTGGATTATTTCTTAGGGTATAAATTGCTTTTCATATGTCATGGTGTTTTTTTAGCAATTACTTAAATCTTAAATGTACTTTTATTTATTTTTCGAACATCTTTTTTAAGTAATCTCTCCCCCCAGCATGGGGCTTGAGCTCACAGCCCTGAAATCTAGAGGCACATGCTTTGCTGACTGAGCCAGTGAGGCTCCCTAAATGAGTACTCTTAAACCTTACTGTCATGAGACTTTATGGTGGTTAGTTTTATGGGGTTTTTTGTTCTGTTAATTTTTTTAATGTTTTATTTTTGAGACAGAGAGAGACAGAGCATAAGCAGGGGAGGAGCAGAGAGAGAGACACACAGAATTCCCAGCAGGTTCCAGGCTCTGTGCTGTCGGCGCAGACCCCCCTATGGGGTTCGAATTCATGAGCTGTTGAGATCATGAGCTGTGGAAGCCAGATAGATGGTTAACCAGCTGAGCCACCTACGCGCCCCACAGTGGTTCGCTTTTGCGGGGGAAGAATTGATATGAAGAATTTTAAGTGTAATGTTAACTTTTGAAATTGCCCTTTTGGCATTTTGTAAATATAAATCCTTGTACAAATATTCATTATTTACATGAAATGATAATGTAAATGTCTAAGAATATATGCTTATGTTGAAGAACAGTGTTTTAATATATATGTTTTGGTTTAGATTCTGGAACTGAAGACATGCTATGGACAGAAAAGTATCAGCCCCAGAACTCCAGGGAGCTCATAGGCAATGAGCTAGCTATAAAAAAGTTACATAGGTTGGTAAAACTTGTAAAAGAACTGAGACATAGTTTATGAATCTAGTTTTACTATTTAGCTTGTTTTATTTATACTAAAATATAGAAATTATAAAGTAACACTTATATGGTAAAATCTTTAAAAAAGAAAATAAAGAAAAATGTGAAAAGTAAATATCCCTTTTTTCTCCCATTTCTGCTCTCCAGAGGTGACACCTATTAAAGGTTTCTTTGTAAAATCTCCTAGAAAAAAATTTATGCACGTGTTAGCTCCTTTTTTCCTAACAGATAGGATCATATTACTACTAATTCCAGTCTATAACCCTTTGTCTACAATTCCCACATCCAAAAAGGTTCTGAAAATTAAGTTATTAACTTTACTATATATAACGGTTTTTATGGATCCCACTTTAGTAGGAGTTCATACCTTTTTTAAAAACAGAAATATTAAGTGACTATTTGTGTAACACCAGAGACCCCAGAAGGGTAGTGTGTTGTGTGTGGCATACATACCAGGTTACTTTTCTAGTATCTGAAGATTTTTGAATTCTAAAACTCATGTGGTCCAGAGGATTTCGTATGAGGAATAGGGACCCATAATACTTAACACTTTGAGCTTAGCACTTTTCTAAGTACTTGCATTGTTCTTAGCTCATTTAATCCTTACAACTATACTGTGAGAGTAAATACTGCTGTCCTCACCCTAAAGATGAGAAATGGGCCTACAGAGGTTGAAGTATTTGTTGTCCAGGGTCACCCAGCTTGAAAGTAGTGGGGCTGGAACTCCAACTTGGGCCGTCTCGCTCTGAACTGGAACTTAATCTTCCTACTTACACTTAGTGCTGTGTAGTAGACACGGTTCATGCCATCACGTGGTCTGCCTAAGCTCCGCACTGGTTTCGTAGGTGAGAATAGCGTTTCTTTTCCCCTGCTGAGGTACGTTTATGTTTTTCCCTTTGGAAGCCAAGCTGAACAGTGTTGCAGTGGCTATCCTTGTGCATCCATTCTTGTGTAGTTTGGTAAAAATTACTTCCTTCAAAATATTCATGCCCACGTAAATATAATTTACTATGTAGTTGATTCTAAGAGATATATATCTCTGTTTTGTGAATTATTTTTATTAACACACATTTTCTTATGGCAGTTGGTTGAAAGACTGGAAGAGAAGAGCCGAATTGGAAGAAAGACAGAATTTGAAGGGAAAAAAAGATGAGAAACAGGAAGGTATCTTGAGGCATTTTCTCCATTTCACTGCACATGTCTGGTTAGATTGGCTAACAATGTGTATGAAATGTCTTAACTGTATTTTATATTTGAATTCCTAGCTTTTGTAAATTCGTGTCCAGCATCTATTGCTGCCTGCGCAATTATCAAATGATCATCTGCATTTGAATAATTTTTCAGATCTGTCGGCTAGCATGGATTACAAAGGCAGTTCGGATGACGAAGAGAATCGCCTTTGCAATACTGTCCTGATAACAGGGCCCACGGGAGTGGGGAAGACCGCCGCCGTGTATGCTTGTGCTCAGGAGCTTGGGTTCAAGGTTAGGAAGCGCTAAGGCCGGCAGGATGTTAACGTTACGGTTGTACTTGAATTAAAGGAAAACCGACCGTTCTGCCTCTTTCTTGTATTCTCCCAGATATTTGAAGTCAATGCCTCTTCTCAGCGCAGTGGTAGACAAATTCTGTCTCAACTGAAGGAAGCTACCCAGTCCCATCAAGTGGACAAGCAAGGTGTAAACTCTCAGAAACCTTGTTTTTTTAATAGTTACAACCTAGGCAAGTCACCAAGTAAGTAAATTCTTTTCTGTAGGTCATAACCTGTGAGAAAATGAAATCTACAAATGCTTTCCTGCATGGTTTTAAAACAAATCTCAAGACCACAGTGTAATTTTACTCATATGTACTTCAATAGGTATCTCTGATAAGGACCTTTAAAAAGCAAAACCAGGGGTGCCTGGGTGGCTCAGTCAATTAAGCGTCTCACTCTAGAATTCAGCTCAGGTCGTGATCTCATAGTCTGTGGGCTCGAGCCCCACATGGGGTTCTGCACTGACAGTGCGGAGCCTGCTTGAGATTCTGTCCCTGACTCTTCACTGCGCACATGCGTGCATGCTCTCTCTCTCTCTCTCAAAATAAATAAACTTAAAAAAAAAAAGCATAACCACAGTATCATTATTAGACCTAATGAAATTAGCTATGTATTTTAATTTGATCTAATATATACTCTTATTTTGGTTTTCTGTTCTTTCAAATGGTTTGTGCAAATTTGGATTTAAACAAGGTTAACATCTTACATTTGATCGATGTCTTTTAAATGTCTTTCAATGACCCTAATAATTCCCTCATCCTTTTCATATCATTTATTTGTTGAAGAACATGGGTCATTCTTCATAACATCTCACATTTTGGATTTCACTGATTGTATGTTCATGTCAGTTAACATATTCCTCCTCCCTTTATTTCTCGTAAACTGGCAGGTCTGTGGGCTTGATTAGATTCAGGTTCTGTTTCAGGGCTCCCATACACGTGGGCGGGGCTGTGTACTTCCTATGGCATCAGAGCGGAAGATACGTTTGTGATGTTCACATGGATTGGTGAGTTCAGTTGTTTTCAGGCTGATGCATCCATGATAAAGTTTCCCCATCACTCTTTTAACTAGTAGTATTATGTAGCCACAAATGATCTATATCTAGCAGATTATTTCATTAGGAGTTACAAAATGGGTGATTTTGTAATTCACTGAGCCTTTCTGAATTTATTAGTTAAAATTCTAAGGTGCGTTTCTCCTCATCAGTTGTTTGGGGACTTTGACATACAGTTCATACAGGAAAGGCACAAGAAATGCTTCATTCTTTCCTAAAAAAGAAAAAAAAATGTTTTTTTAAGAGAGCGTGTGAGTGGGGGAGAGGGACAGAGAGAGAAAGAGAGAGAGAAAGAATCCCAAGCAGACTCTACACTCAGCACAGAGTCTGATGTAGGGCTGAATCCCACAACCATGAGATCATGACCTCTTAGCCAAAATCAAGAGTCAAACGCTTGACAGACTAAGCCACCCAGGTGCCCCCATTCTTGCTTTTCATTTATCAGTTTTTTTTTAATGTTTGTTTATTTTTGAGCGAGAGAGTATGAGCGGGGGGGGGGGGGCAGAGAGAGAGGGAGATACAGAATCTGAAGCAGGCTCCAGGCTCTGAGCTGTCAGCAAAGAGTCTGACGTGGGACTCGAACCCACAACCTGCAAGACCATGACCTGAGCTGATGTCGGACACTTAACCAACTGAGCCATCCAGGCGCCCCTCATTTATCAGTTCTTAGAATAATGTGCCCTAGTTTGGGTAGTTTACTTTTTTTTTTTTTTTAGTATTCTGAGGAACTCCTGGATTTGTATCTGTGTAATGTATTTCAGTCCTTTGTGTTCATTAGTCATTGCTGCTTTTACAATTTTTTTGTCACTAGTTTTATTTATTTATTTTTAAAATGTTTTTTATTTATATATTTTTGAGAGACAGAGAGAGATAGTGCAAGCAGGGGAGGGTCAGAGAGAGAGGGAGACACAGAATCTGAAGCAGGCTCCAGGCTCTGAGCTAGCTGTCAGCACAGAGCCTGACACGGGGCTCGAACCCACGAACTGTGAGATCTGACCTGAGCCAAAGCAGGATGCTTAACCGACTGAGCCACCCAGGCGCCCCACAGTATTTTGTCCCTAGTTTTAAGCAGCTATGATTTTGATATGGATTGCTATAGTTTTCTTCAGGTTTCACATGGTTGGGGTTTGTTGAGCTTGGATATATGTATGGGTTTATAGTTTTCATCAAATCTGGAAAATTCCAAGCATTGTGTCTTTTTTACTCTTAATTAAAATAGGTTTTAATTGTATAAATTTAAGAAGGCATACAAGTGTTAATTTGCTACTTTTCTATTTTGTAATATGTTTGCCACTGCATTGATAATTAGCATCTCTATCACGTTACATAATCATTGCTTCTTCTTAGTGGTTGGAATAGTTAAGTTATAGTCTTAGACGTTTGGTATTTTAATATGGCATTGTCTGTACTTACTATACTGTGCCTTAGACCTCTAGGATTTATTTACTTATTGCAAGTTTGTACCTTTAAACAACATCTCTCCTGTCCGCCTACCCCATCTCCTGGTAACCACCATTTTACTTTCTATTTTTATGAGTTTGGCTTTTTAGATTCTGTATATAAGTGATGTCATACAGTGCTTGCTTTTCTCTGACTTACCTCACTTAGCCTAACGTGCTCCAGGTCCGTGCATGCTGTCATAAGTGGCAGGATGCCCTTTTTTATATACGGAGTATATATACCATGGCTCTATCCATTCATTTCCACAGCACATTCTCTTGTGACTGATGCTGCAGTAAACATGGGAGTGCGTATATTCTTTGAGTTCCCGGTTTTTTTTCTTTGGATATATTCCCAGAAGCACAATTGCTGGATCATATGACAGACTGTTTTTAGTTTTAGGGAGAAACTTCATGTTGCTTTCCATAGTGGTTGAACCAGTTTACATTCCCCTCAGCAGAGCACAAAACTTCCCTTTTGTCCACATCCTCGCCAACACTTGTTGTCTCTTCAAATACTTTTTCTCTCCTCCTCTCCTTTGACAACTTTAATTATATGTATATATGACCACCTTGAGTTGTTGTCTAGCTTGGCGATTGCTTGTGCAGCTTTTCTGTCTTTTTGCGCTTCGTGTCTCTTCTTGGATAGTTTCTAACTATTCAAGTTCACAGATCTTATTTTCTGCAGTATTAGTATACTGTCATTGCCATCCAATGTATTTTTTATTTCATACACTGTAGTTTTCATTTCTAGAAGTTTGACTTGGGTCCTTTTTATAGCTTCTGTGTTACCATGCCCAATTTTTCCTGTAAGTTTTTGAACAGAAGAAACACAGTTATGACTATTTTAGTCATAATGTTCTTGTTTATTAATTAGTGTTCTTGTCTGTTAATTCTGTCGTCTGTGTCATTTCTGAGTTGGTTTCAGTTAATTCATTGTTTTTCATTATGGATTGTATTTTCATGTCTTTTTGGGCACCTGGTAATTTTGACCAGATGTCAGACTGTGCAGATTACCTTGTTGGGTATTAGATATTTCTGTATTCCCATAACTACTCTTGAACTTTGTTCTGGAATGCCGTTAAGTTACCTAGAAACAGTTCGATTGTTTCGGATCTTTTGCTGTATTAGGCGAGACCGTAGCAGCATTTAAAGACGAGTTTTGCCAGTGCTTAGGCAGAATCCTTCTGAGTAGTCTGTCTGCTGCCCCATTAGTTCTGAAGTTTGCCATTCTGTCTATGCCCAGCTCGTTGTAAGCTTAGATTATTTCTTCTAATCTTTCACTGATCACCACTCCATTGAAGACTTGAAGGAGACCCACTGCAGATTTCTGGAACCCTCTGTGGAGCTCTGTGCTCTTCACTGTTGTGCCCTGTGAACGCAATCTGCCTGGGCCTCTCCGCGGACTCCGGTTCAGTCTCCTCAATTCCAGGAAACCTCTGGACTGGCTTCCCCCTCTTCACTGTGGCCTATACATTGTCCGAAGGCAGGAGCTAGGCAATTCCTGGGGTTCACCTTGTTTGTTTCTTCTCTCAGGTATCATTTTCCTTTTTGCATTATTTCCAGAAAAGCATTGTTTCATATATCATGTTTAGGTTTGTGCTGTTATTTCAGATAGACGGGTAAATCCAGTGGACGTCTTGGCCAAAGGCAGACCCCTTTGTTCTTTGCGCGCTCATGTTGTCTGCCCTTTGACCAGCAGGAACCTGACTCAATTGGCTCGTGTCCTTTTGATACAACCCCAGTTAATCTTTGATACTTGTTTTTGCTTTCTGGCTTGTTAAGATGTTCTAGACCTAGGAGAAAGCTATTTCTCCATGGAGCTGATTGTTTTGGTGGAAGATCCTTTAAGAAGAATATATCAATAAGGGCACCTGGTCATGGTCTCACAGTGCGTGGGTTGGAGCTCTGCGTCAGGCTCTGTCCTAACAGCTCAGAGCCTGGAGGCTGTTTCAGACTCTGTCTCCCTCTCTCTTTGCCTCTTCTCTGCTTACACTCTATCTCCCTCTCAAAAAAAAAAAAAAAAAGATCATATCAATAAAATTTAGCCAAGTACTTAGTTGGTATCTTATATAAAAATTGGCATGTATTTTCTTTCTTTCTTTATTTTTTTTAATGTTTAGTTTTGAGAGAGAGTATGAGCAGGGGAGGGGCAGAGAGAGAGGAAAACACAGAATCCTCCAGCCTCTGAGCTGTCAGCACAGAGCCCAGCATGGGGTTCGAATTCCTGAACTGCGAGATCATGATGTGAGCCAAAGTTGGACACTTAGCTGACTGAGCCACCCAGGCACCCCTTGACATGCATTTTATAAAACCAGTCTTTGGACTGATGCCATTCAATGATCAAACAATCCTTGTACTATGCAAAAATTAGAAAAATAAGGACAAAATAGTTTTTTTTATAAATTGGAATATTTTCAATATAAAGAAATATATATATTTTTTATTTTAAGATTACATTCCGGGATAACTGGGCAGCTCAGTTAGTTAAGCATCCAACTGTTTTGGCTCAGGTCCTGGTTTCATGGTTTGTGAGTTCAAGCCCCATAAAGGGCTCTGGACTGCTAGTGTGGAGCCTGCTTGGGTTTCTGACATATAGGAATGTCTAGGATAATTTCTCAAACTCAGAATTTTCAGTAAGTTTTCAAACATCTGTAAAAATACGAAGAATATAAGATCTGTAGAGATGGGGTGCAAAAAAAAAGAACAGGACAGACACAGTCATGGGATTGTACACATATGATGGTACAGGAGGAAAATCCTGCTCCTGATAATTTGCGCACGCGAGGACTGAATCAGAGCACCTAGAGGGGAGAAGAGACATGCTTTGGTACAACTGCTTGCTGTGCGGGACTTTGGGAGGGTGGAGATCAAACATTTATTTATAAACTTTGTATCGATCCTGCATAGCATCCTTAAAAAAAACCTTCTTTGCCTGTGTACCCTTTTCCTATAGGGCTAAACTGAAGTTGGATAACAGTGTTCTGGATATGCTCAGTTTGTACATTATCTCTTTTCCTCCAGCCTCCTCTGAACCCAAACAGATGTGCAGAAAGTGAACAGAGGGATTATGAACACTGTTTGCTTCCAGAATATATGTTTCTTTGGAAAAGAACTTCTTTTCCAAATGCCCAGGTTTACCTTCTCTGATGATAGAAAAACTGTAACAACCTGCTAATATTTGTACACAGTGCTTGAACGGAAGACTGAAAAAAAATGTCTCTATCAATTTTTAACTGATAAGAGTAGAAATCTAGGCTGTGGATGATCCAGCCTTACCATCTGTTTAACTTTTAGAAAATTTACCTTTAAGTAAATTTGTTTTTGGCAGAAAAATTAAACTCTCCCAAGAAAGTTATTACATCACCAAGGAAACTGCCTCCGCCATCACCACAAAGTAGTGTACCAAAGCGAACACTTCCACCTAAGACTTTGGCAAATTATTTTAAAGTTTCTTCTAAGCCAAAAAATAATGAAGGAATAGTACTTCTGGAAAGTAATAAAGGTAAGATATTAAATTGACAAAATATATGTGGTATTTTTTAATATTAATGACTCTCGTACATAAAATATCCTATTTTATGAGTTCCTATTGCTATTTATTTTTTAATGTTCTAATTCTTTTTTAAAATTTATTTTTATGTAATTAATTTTATTCTTCTAAATGTTTATTTTTGTGAGAGAGAGAGAGAGAGAGAGTATGAGCATGAGCAGGGGAGAGGCAGAGAGAGCGTGGGACAGAGGATCCAAAGCAGGCTCTGTGGTGACACCAGCAAGCCCGATGCAGGGCTCGAACTCATGAACCAACCATGAGATCATGACCTGAGCTGAAGTGGGACACTCAACCGACTGAGCCTCCCAGGCGCCCTATTTTTATTTATTTATTTTTTTAGAGAGAGGGAGATCACAAGCAGGGGAGAGGGGAGGAGAGAGAGAGAGAGAGAGAGACACAGACAGACAGACAGACAGAAAAAATCTTAAGCAGTCTCCAGGCTTAGCATGGAGCCGGACGCAGAACTCGATCCCACAACCTTGGGATCATGACCTGAGCTGAAATCAAGATTTGTTCACTCAACCAACTAAGCCAAGCAGGCACTTCCTACTGCTATTTATTAAACCTCAGCTACCTCTTTGAAGGTCATGTATATAGAAGTTTTGATGTTTTGTGTAAGCTTTTCCTACCCTCCCACCCTGTCACTTGTTTCAGTTTTGATAGGGGGTTTCAGTTTGAGCTTAGTTTGCAGAAATAACCAGTGTTCTATTAAAGGTTGATTTTTACCTAAAATATTAATATTTTGTTTATGCAGGAATCAAAAATTCTTATGAACAGAAACCAGTTATTCAGACTAAATCTACAAACACAACTAAATCAAATGTCAAAGAATTTGGAGCTGAAGAATCCAACAGGAAAAATGCAACATCTCTCATTCTTTTTGAGGAGGTAGGCTTGTGGACATACATTCATGATATCTCATAATACAGACTTTTTCTGTGAGGCACCTGGATGGGTGTCTTACTCTTGATTTGGGCTCAGGGCATGATCTTGTAGTTAGTTCTTGAGTTTGAGCCCCATATTGGGCTCTGCATTGATATTGCGGGAGCCTGCTTAGGATTCTCTCTCCCTCTTTCTGCTCCTCCCTGACTTGTGCATGCATGTGCTCTCTCTCTCTCACTCTCTCTCTCTCTCAATAAATAAGTAACTAAACAAACAAATAAACATTAAAAAACACTCTAAAGATTACTATATGTGTTACTGTGAAGTATTATAAAATAGCCAAGAAAGTCAGGAATACTTGTATCTATTTGAATTTTAAGTGAATTAAACTGTCAACCATAGAAGAATTTTTCAGAAAGATAATTAATGCAGTTCAGGGTTACTAATTATTGTTCAGTGATTATAGAAATTATTTTGATTCATACTTGTACACGTACAAGTGTCTGCATTTTTTTTGGCTTAATTAATTTTCTTAATTAATTGGTGTAAAACATTTTAAGATTTCAGTATGGGCTGAATTCACACTGTTCATAAATTTAATACATTCATAAACTTTGTCTCTAATAGACTTACAGTGTATCTAGTATGTGTACACAACATATCCAGTAAATGTTTTGTTACTCAGTACGCTAATATTCTCATAAACCATTCTTAGGTTGATGTCATTTTTGAGGAAGATGCTGGGTTTTTGAATGCAATCAAAACGTTCATGGCAACAACTAAAAGACCTGTAATCCTTACTACAAGTGGTGGGTAACAGTGATTTTACAACTAACTGCTTTTGGTTGAAATATTTGAGAAATCCTCTAATTTTAGTTAGAAATGTTCCTTTAAAAGTCTTTAGTAAGGGGGGCCTGATGGCTCAGACAATTAATCATCCAACTATGGCTCAAGTCATGATCTCACGGTTCGTGAGTTCGAGCCCCACATCGAGATCTATGCTCACAGCTCAGAGCCTGGAGCCTGTTTCAGATTCTGTGCCTCCCTCTCCCTCTCTCGGTCTGTCCCTACCCCGTTTGCACTCTGTCTGTCTCAAAAAAATAAACATTTAAAAAAACATCTAGTAGGAGTATTGGTGTGGCTCAGTCTGTTAAGTTTCTGACTTCAGCAGAGGTCATGAGCTCACCACTGTGAGTTCAAGCCCCGCATCAGGTTATCTGCTGTCAGCAAAGAGCCTGCTTCAGACCCTCTGACCGCCCCCTGCTGCCCCTGTGCCTGCTCTCTCTGCACCTTCCCTGCTCATGCTCTCGATCTCTCTCAAAAAAATAAATGAACGTTAAAAAATAGAAAATAAAAGTCTACTAATAAATTAACTTTTTTTCCTAAAATTTGGAGGCTCCTAGATCATTTTATAAATGAAGAATTATTCAAATTTGTAATCAGTTCGCACCCTTGAGTGATATAAAATTAATATATTACCTTGCAAATAGCCCCAAACACCCTTCACTGGTCAGAATTTGTTATGGAACCCAGCGTTTCTGCAGTTCCTTAATATTGAACTTAGTCATTCCTTAACCCCTGAAAACACCTCCATAATGATTATCGCCTACTTTAAAGTTAGCTGTAACCAGCCTAATTGCTCCAAACTTCCTAATAATTAGTGTTATTATAACATTGTTTTCTAGTATTTCTCATGGCACACATTCAGCAGCATATTTCTGCTATGGATTTCTAGAGGAAAGTGTTAGTTTATGTCAGACTCTAGTTACAAATTAATGGCTCATTTGACTGTTAGTGATTGTCCTCTAAAAATATTGATATAAATTGTATTATTCAAAGGTTAGGGGGCACCTGGGTGGCGTTGGGCCTCCAACTTCGGCTCAGGTCAGATCTCACATTCGTGGATTCGAGCCCCACGTCAGGCTCTGTGCTGACAGCTAGCTCAGAGCCTGGAGCCTGCTTCCGGTTCTGTGTCTCCTTCTCTCTCTGCCCCTCCCACTCTCATGCTCTGACTCTCTCTATATCAAAAAAAGAAAAGATGATAGTTAAATTAAAAGATCTGTTATTTTAGATAAAGATAGAAATTCTGTTCTATAATGATTTATAATTTACATGTTTTCATCACCAATGAAATATAGAATATTTTCATAGAGGGGCACCTGGGTTGCTCAGTCGGTTAAGCGTCCGACTTCCGCTCAGGTCATGATCTCTCGGTTCGTGGGTTCTAGCTCTGCGTCAGGCTCTGTGCTGACTGCTCAGAGCCTGGAGCCTGCTTTGGGTTCTGTGTCCCTGTCTCTCTCTCTCTCTGCCCCTTTTCCACTTGTGCTCTATCTCTCAAAAATGAATAAACGTTAAAAAATTTTTTTTAATATTTTCATAGAAAAAGTGTAACTAGAAAAAGTAATTTAATGATCTTAATGGTTTTGTAAAATGTTTTTTTCCTGTAGATCCAACATTTAGTTTAATGTTTGATGGCTGCTTTGAAGAAATTAATTTCAGTACTCCTCCGCTTGTAAGTTTTGAATTTTGTTAAAAAATCATATATCACAATTCTGTAAAAGACGGTTTCTTATTCGAGTGCCAGTGTATCTTCAGTACACTGCTAAATAGGAGTTCCTGCCCCAGATGGGAGGGTAAAGGGCATTCTTTTCCCAGTAAGTGTGATACCAGCTGTATATATTTCATGGTCTTTATTGGTTAGCTGTCTTTTTATTGGGAATGATATTAAGTTTTGTCTCATACTTATTTTCCGTCTTTTGAAACAATCATGTGGTTTATCTTCTTAATTCTATCAATATGGTGAATGATGTTGTTTGATTTTTTCAATGTCAGACCAGTCTTGCATTCTTAGGATAATACGGTTGTCGTGTGTTATGTCTTTTATACATTTCTGGATTTGAGACTTTAGTCCTGCACTTGTGAATGATATGTTGTAGATTCTGTTATGTTTGTGTGAACAAATATTCTCCTGTAATATGTGGCAGCTGTTCTGTTCAGCTCTTTTAGTTTTAGCCGGACTGCTTTGAGCTAGGCCCACACCCGTGAAGTTCAGGCCCCAACCAGGGACTTGCATTCTTCTTTATAGCTAGCAGTCTGTTTCCCCACTCTCACGGACCTCCCCCTCACTTTCCAGCTCTGGCCATCATCCCAAACTCTGTCCTCTGGTTCAAGCCAGTAGTCCTGTGAGTTTCTGTTTGACTTTTAGTCACCCCTGCTGCTGTTTGCCCTCAGTCAAAAATCAGTGTAGAGGAGGTAGGAGGTGGTGGGAATTCACCCAGGGGCATTTTCTTTTGTCCAAGCGTTGATTTCCCTCCAGTTATCTTCTGCTTTGGTTACTGTCTTGTGCCTTCAAGTAGTTTTTGTTTTTATTTATTTGTAATCGATTATAGAGTTTATAGTTACTACCAATGGCAAGGGTTGTCTGATAATAGGGTTTTTGTTACTGAGAGAGCTCCTAGTTTGTGGGAAGCAGAAGTCCCAGAAGTATGCAGCAGTGATGTATGCACATAGAATAAAGTGAAAGATTTCATAAAGGAAATCTTTTAATTATCTTGTTAGCTTTAAGGTAGAAATGCAAGTGATCTTGTAAAATATGCAAAATGTAAATACAATTTAATTTATTTTAGCTTTTCAAGGTAAAAAGCTTTCTATAAACACTGGGAGGAGAATAGTGTATGTTTTGTTGTTTTACAAAAAAACATTATAGCAATATTGATGAAAATACTAAATAAAATGAAATTTTTTTACTTGGTCCATTTATTCTTATGTATGGGTTTTTTTTTAATTTTTGTTTTCATCTTTTCTCATAACACTTCTTGTTAACTTACATTTATGCACTTGTGCATGCATTGATATAATTTTCTAACTCTGGGTTTTAAAGATTATATAAGTATCTTTCAGTATTATTATAGTATTCACATTTTCTTCTATAGTATTTACATTTGTAATTTTAATGGCTGTGAAATACTCCATCAAGTTGTACCATTATTTAAGCTTAAGGGAATTTCTCAAGGTTTAATAACATTGCCTCCAGGGTTCATGTTGGAAAATCTCCCATAAAAGTTTCCTTGCTGTTTCAGACTGTATACAATTAATAAAATAAGTGTATGTGAAATGTTTTTAATTTGGAAATATTTCCCTTTACATTTTTCTAGATCAGTTTCACTCTCAAGAGTTCAGATAGTGTGAAATTTGTCCTACTGTTAGATACGTATTACTGACGTATTTCTGTTAACTCTGCCATTCACCATGTTTCTTTTTTCTTTCTCTGTTTCCTTCTCAGCTAAACGTTGCCAGCTACCTACAGATGATCTGCCTAGCTGAGAACTTTAGAACTGATGTGAAAGACTTTGTAACGTTGTTAACGGCAAATAGTTGTGATATTAGGAAAAGTATCCTTTACTTACAATTCTGGATTAGAAGTGGAGGTGGAGTTTTAGAAGAAAGGCCATTATCCCTTTGTCGTAAGTTGGTCTGTTATAAAAGAAATTTCTGTAAGGGGACCCTCTGTTAACATAGGCTGTGCCATAATATCTGAAAGATTTAAAAAATGTTGAGCATCCAGGGACCATACTCATCTTGAAAATAAACATGCATATGTCCACGTAGTTGATGAAAACTTTATAAACATCAAATGTGGATAGAGTAAACCGGCACATGCAACAAATTGTTTCTTCTACATTTATAAACGAATAGAATTTTATCTATCAACTGATTTCCTTTCTCCACTTACTAAAAAACATTGGTGATTTTTTGCATATATATAATTTTTATATGACAATAATTTCTCTTTTAGCTTCACTAGTCTATAATTTTTTTTCATAAGAACTTTATCATTTCCGTAATGTTTTATTTCTTATCAATCTTCAGTCTTTGTTACCCCGTTGAAGTCGCAGACATTTACTGAGGACTCTCTCTGTGCCAGGTCCGGTGCTTACATGACTAAGACATGGTCCTTCCCTGAAGAAGTTCATAGTTTGTGGTTTTCATGCTGTGTAGTCCCAGTTCTGTAGTTACAGATCCTGCTCTGGGAAATACACAAATATTTAAGTAAAACCAAGGTGAAGTTCTGGAATATTAATCCCCTGTCAAGGTTTTTTCCCCCCTTTGATTAGTTCAGAATATTAATGTATTCTCTTTTAAATTAGCAAACATATATATTTAATTCAATGTAAGCTTGTAGCCTTAACTAATTCTTAGAAGTAAATATGATAAATAAGGCACAGAAAAGTTCTCTTATAAAAAATAAATTAGTAACTATTGCCATACGATTGGAAATACGATGCTATATCAAGAACTTTCAAAGAAAAAAAAACCTAAGTATGTTATTATTTCTTTTCCTGAAGATTTTATATGCATTTTATTCCTGTCCATCTTAAAAAATGCAGCTATACACTCCTTGGAAATTCAAACAGTACAGAAGTATGTCAAGGAAAAGGAAAAGCTTTTCCCCCTCCTTAAAGTTCGCCAGTTAGAGCTTCATCTCTGCGTGTACAGAGATCACTACCTACTTACTTAGCACGGTTAGCCAGCACTATACCTCTTGTTCAGCAGTTTGCTGGTTTTTACTGGAGAATGTGTTGTTAGCACGCACAATTCTAGCCCTCTCTTTTTCACAGCTGCATGCTATTCCATAACAGGGAATGGATGTAACATAATTTAATTAACCATCACTTATTAGAGGAATTTGAAGTTCTCTTCAGTTGTCATTAAAGCGTGCAGTGAATATCTATACACATATCCTTGAGCATTTCTGTGAGTACTTCTGTGGGAGAGAATTCTAGAAGTGTGGCTGCTCCAAAGGCTGGAGTACATTTACCTTCTGAGAGGTACTGTCAGGTGCCTTCCAAAAGATAACTGTACAAATTTATGTTCCCACGAAAGGTGTCTGATGGCTCCGTGATGTGTACTTCTGAGAAGATTAGGTTCCCAGTTGTTTTAGTTTGCCAAATTAAAAGGTGAAAAGCGAATGGTATCTTATTTTAATTTGCATTTCCATGATCACCAGTAAAATTACATATCTTTTTATGAGTTATTAGATACTTGTATTTCTTCTGTTACTTGTCTGTTCATAGTCTGTGTACTTTATTCTTTTGGATCGTTCTGTGAGCTGACCACCACCATCCTAACCTCCGTGTGCTAGGCATAATGTTTGAATTGTACTCTTTATGAATTAAATACATATGTGGAGAAGAACAAAATGGGAATATAGGTCCAAAAGATGCCAAAGGATCTTAGATTTTAAATAATTGTTTGTTATAATTTATTAAAATTATAGATAGCCAAGATTTTCTTTTATTAATTTTGTAGGAGGAAATAGCAGAACTGTTCAACTTGTTTGCTCTGAAGATGGCCCTATTTCCAAAAATAAGCTGAAAAGTTCTAAAAGGAGTCTTACAAACCTTCCCAAATGTGACACTGGCTGTGTTGAGACCTTGTTTGGCCTTAAGAACATTTTTTCCCCATCTGAAGACTTATTTTCATTTCTAAAGGTATTTTCGATGTCTAGTCTAGTGTAAGAAGTTAGATTTATATTCCTTTTCGTCTTCCCAGCACTCACTCCTGTGTTTTAAATCTTAAAGTTAGGGAGGTCTGGGTGGCTCAGAGGATTGAGGTCTGACTCTTGAGTTCAGCTCAGGTCATGATCCCAGGGTCATGGGCATGAGCATGGAGCCTGCTTGAGATTCTCCCTTGGCGCGCCTGGGTGCTATCAGTTGGTCAAACATCTGACTTCAGCTCAGGTCATGATCTTACGGTTCATGGGATCAAGCCCTCTGCTGTCAGCATGGAGCCTGCTCCGGATTCTGTGTCCGTCTTTCTCTGCCCCTCCCATGCGTGTGCTCTCTCTCCCCCCAAATAAATAAACATTAAAACAAACAAACAAAAGATTTAAAAAAAAAAAAGAAGGAGGGGGCTCAGTGAGTTGAGCCTCTGAGTTTGGCTCAGGTCATGATCTCATGGTTCATGAGTTCAAGTCCCACATCAGGCTCACAGCTGTCAGCCTGTCAATGCAGAGCCTGGTTCAAATCCTCTGTCTCCCTCTGTCTGCCCCTCTCCCACTTATGCTCTCCAAAAAATAAATACTAAAAAGGATAAGTAAAAAAAAAATTAAAAGATTCTCTTTCCCTTTATCCCTCTCCTCCACTCTCTAAAACTACATAAATATTTTTTAAAAATAAAGCTTAAGGTTAACTTAAATTTGCCTATAATTTTCATAGATTCCTGATTTTAACACACTATACCACTTTGACAGATGGTTCCCGGATAATACTCTAAGTGCATATTATAGGATTTACACTAGGATTTAAAAGATTTAAGATTAAAAAAAAGACAATTTTAGAAAAGTAGTTTTTAAGCGACTATTGAATTAGGGTCTAAACTATTAAAAATTTTAATTCTTCAAGGTTTAAATGTATTTTTTAGACTCAGAACTATTTTTTTATTATTATTTATTTATTCTTAGTGTTTTTTTATTTTTGAGAGAGAGAGAACGAGATAGGAAGGGGCAAAGAGAGAGAGACAGAGGATCCAAAGCAGGCTCTACGCTGAGAACAGAGAGCCTGACATGGGACTCAAACTCCCGAACCAGTGAGATCATGACCTGAGCTGAAGTCAGACGCTTAACCTGAAAACTGAGGCGCCCAGGCGCCCCTGGGACTATTTGATGGATTAAGGGCATATAGGGCAATAAAATTACGAGAGGCTGGCGACTCATTACTTTTAAGATAGTCACATGGGTAGAAAATGTTGACTATGTTCTAACAGTTTTTCATTCAAAAATTTTTTTCAGCACAAAATCAGAACAAAGGAAGAATGGTATCAGTTCATCCAGCTTCTTGCAGAATTCCGAACACAGAATGTAGATTTCATATATAGTAATCTTGAGTTCATTCTGCCATTACCTGTTAACATCATTCCAGAAACAGAAAACTTTTGTGGCTCATCAGGAAGTGTGGACACGAGTGTAGCAACAAAAAATATGAAGTGTCTTGCTAGGAAACGTTCTGAAGGAGAGAAGCCATTGAAAAAGCCACAAAAGAAGAAACAAAAGAAAAAGATGGTCATTCTAGATGATAGTGACTTATTTGATACTGAAGTGGACTTTTCTAATGAATTCCTTAGCCCTTCCCCTGCATCTTCTTCCTCAAATTCAGAAGAAAGCAAAGCCAGAGACAAAGAAAGCAATCCAGAGACCAAGAAACTGAACAGATGTTTAGAGTCTAACATTGAGTCTGTTCCTTGCCCTCCTAAAACACCTGCAGGAAAAGCATGTTCTGCCCTCGTTTCTCATTGTCTAAATTCTCTCACTGAGTTCATGGATAACATGTCCTTCTTAGATGCTCTTTTAAATGACGTAAGAGAACAAAAGGAATTTGGCAAACGTGACTTCAGTTGGACAAATGTTAAAAGCGGCCTTTGTGATGAGTTCAGTCTGGAGACTAGCGATGGATGGACTTCCCCGAGCTCTGGAGAATTAAAGGCAGGGGTGGAAGCTCTCAGCTTTGCTAAATGTTCATCTACTATTTCGAAAGCATTGGAAACCTCCTTGAATTCCTGCAAGAAATCGGGAAGAGATCCAACGAAAGAGCTTACTTTTTATGTTTCACAAAAGCGCAGCAATGTATACTTCAGTCAGTCAGCGGCTAATTTAGAGTAAGTCCTACTTTCTACTTTTTAGTTGTCAATAATAAATGATAAAGGGGAAATTATTAGTTTCTTTTTACTAATTTTGAAATGCTGGGCTTTATTGATCATGGTAAACCTTAATATTAATAATGTAGCTTCTAATAAGACAGGGAGACCAGCCTGATTACTGGGAAGAAAAATGAGAGATTAGGAGACTCTTGGGTGACAGGCAGTGGGGTTTTGATTGGCTGTGACGGATCGCAGGTAGCCGTTAAAGGTTTTTTCCCATGCGAGTGAGTGATGTGATGAAAATGACACAGGAAGTTAACCTGGAATCTGATTAATCTAGCCTAAACCAGAAGCAAGGAGAAGTCGAGACCAGACGCTGCTTGTGTGTGAGATTGTCGCGTTTTTACTAGACCTTAAAAGTAAAACGTAATGCATTTCTTTTCACCTACAGCAGTGCCTGGAAGAGGATAGCAGTCATTAAAAGTGTATTTTCTAGCCGATCCCTTCTGAACCTGGGTAATAGACAAGCTAGTATAATTGAGTACTTGCCAACTCTTCGAAACATTTGTAAGACTGAGAAGCTTAAAGAACAAGGGAAAAGTAAAAGAAGGTAAAGAAAGACTCTGTAAAAATAACACTGTAGACAGCTATTTCAAGATTAATGAATATTCTCACCTGATGGTTAAATTGAACTTTTCCTTGTAATTTTGACAGGTTCCTGCACTATCTTGAAGGGATTCATCTTAACATTTCAAAAGAGACTGTGAACACTTTGGCAGCTGGCTTCCCTTAATGTTCACGTTAACAAGGCCTTGTACAGATTATTATGGGTCCTCAAGATACATTTTTATATTGATTCATGGGAGAATTTATATCTTGCTGTACATTTAAAACAGGCTCTTTGTATATTTTTTATTAGTGTGCAGATATTTAAAATGAAAAAACTTGAGTTCCAAATTGTATTTATGATTGTGGTGGTATTTTTTCCTGAAACTTTTTATATTATCCGATTTAGTTTTGTTGTAGGGTTTTGTCATGTGAGTGAGCTGTTTCTAGAAGGGACAGTTCACTAGAATATTACTAAAGACGTATCAGTGTTAAATTAATCCATAAGTTTTCTCTTTCCTGTTACCTTTAATCCACCTGACTCCAACCCACCCTTTAGTACTCTGTCAAGTTGTATATATGAATCATCTAGGTGGTGATCTTTAAAAAATAAGTTTATGCAAGACAAAATTACAGAACACACAAAAAAACTTCATAGGGAAGAAATTATGCTTCGATTTTCAAAAAGTAACATCTTCCAGATGAATTTATTTTTAGTGTATTCCTCCAGCGTACTTTACCATTGGATCAGCATGCTGACGGAGTGAAAACAAGATTACGAATTGTTTTCATAAATCTTTTTTTAGCAACCATACATATGTGATACCTTGTATATTTTGCCAACTCAGATCTTTTGCCTTGTACATTTTTCTTGTATTTTTATATCAATGATGTTTTATTTCATAAAGATATTAATGATGTTAATATATCTGTTTTGGACAAACTGCTATTCATCAAAATTGTAACAAAGGAGGATTCTGCTATATAGGCTTTCTACATCATAGTCATCTCCATGTAAGGTTATGCTTTTGAAGAAAGTATATCTTTTTAATTACAAGATCATAAAATTTCACATTTCACTGAAAGTCATTTTTTGCGATCATATAATCAGGTATATCTGAAAATAGTTTCCTATTTCAAGGGTTGATTTTATGTACTAGCCTAGAATTCAGTTACATTGTCTGGTGAATTATGTTTTCACCCAAAAAGGCAAGGATCCTAATTTTGTACAGATGGAAAATATTGATGTGTAACTGTTTACAAATGTGTATGAAGATATGTTTTTACCTCGTTTGTTCAATTTACTTTTTCTTGTTATTGATAGTATATGGATTTAATTAAAGGCTAAAGCTAAGAGGCTTTATGCAATGTTTAAATAGGTGTTCCAGGTGCAGTCATCTGTATAAATAAATACGGGCATTTTATAGGTTTGGATATAGGCTCTTACAGGTTTCATGCTTGTACAAGAGAGAATAGACCTGAAGATTTGAGTGTTTAAGTATATGGATTTCTTTCTACTGTGTACTAGTGTTCATTCACTATTTGTAGAGCACTTACCTGTTACTTTGGTCTTTTATTATTTAAAAATTCTGGTAATCCTCAATAATTGAGAATCAAAGTAAAAGAACTATAGAATTATATTTAATAAGATCAGGAAAGAGTGGGGATATTTTCCTCCCTAATGGGACACATTTAAGATTTTTTTTTAGGTTTAGCATGATATGGGGGGAAATTATGAATTCTTAAAGGTGATAAAGCCCTATAAGATTTAGATTCACTTTTTTTTTTTAATTTTTTAAATGTTTTTATTTATTTTTGAGAGAGAGACAGTGAGAACGGGGGAGGGTCAGAGAGGGAGGGAGACACAGAATCCAAAGACAGGTTCCAGGCTCTGAGCTGTCAGCACAGAGCCCGACATGGGGCTCGAACCCATGAATGTGAGATCATGACCTGAGCCCAAGTCGGATGCTCAACCGACTGAGCTACCCAGGCGCCCCTAGATTCACTTTTGAGATAAACTTCTGGTGGCTTTTCAGTACTTAGCATCTTACCCTATAAAGTCCTAAAATGAACACATTTCCACTTAAAGCTCTTTCCAGAAATATGAAGGAGGTAGAATGCCACATATCTGGCATGAACAACTGGATGGCTGGTGAAGCTGTTTACCAAAGTATAGAACAATGGCGGGGGGCGGGGGTGGTGAAGGAAAAGGACCATTTCAGACGTGTAGTTTGGGATATCTACAACAACATATCCAAGGTGGAGATGTTTTTATACAACCATATAGGTAAATGTAGAGATTTACAAGTGTCTCTCAATAGGTCTGGAGTGCATCCCAGATTCCCCAGATTTTATATATTTCTGATTTGAATTTTTTCCCCCAACAAATATATTTTACTTTTTAAAGGAAAGGTATATTGCTTTGACATCAGAGACTTGGGTTCAGGATTGGTGAGATATAATGAAGGCCTGAACCAAGGCAGATGTAATAGGAGATATGGGGGGGATTAGGTGCTACTTTTTTTAAATGTTTATTTTGAGAGAGAGAGCGCACACACAAGTTGGGGAGGGGCTGAGAGTGAATCCTAAGCAGGCTCCATGTCAAGTGTGGGGGTCCATCTCACCACCATGAGATCATGACCTTGGTTGAAATCAATTTGGACGCGTAACTGAGCCACCCAGGTTTCCTAGTGCTACTTTTCTCAAAAAATGGTCTGTCCGAGTAAAATACTTCAAAGTGAAAAAAAAAAAAAAGACCCTATTAGACACAGCTTGTTTGTTCTGGGTTTGATAGACCGCGCTGATGAAAATCACCTTTGGAAGCAGTACATCGAACCACATGCTACTTACAGAAAAGGAGTTATAAGTTGTGTTCTGGCTCATAACTCGTGTTATTTCCATGATGAGCAACACCCAGAAGAATCATTACTCCCTGTTTTAACAGTGTAACAGTGCAAATCCTTTAGGATGGAATTTGCTTTTCAGGGGAGATAACTTTCTTGTTTTGGCTGTTAAGGGGGCATTTTACGTTCAATACTAAAACCCAAAAGGCACCCATTTTCCTCTAAAATATTTATTGATTTGGCCCAGTCATTATTGTGTGACCAACTTAACAGCTGACAGCCTGGCTTTAAGTATCTGAACACCAGCATGTTTTCTTCTCCATAAACATGGTTGTTAAAAACAGCTGGTCTTACAGCTGTACAAGTAATAAATACAATTTAATATATATAACAGCAGAGTTCATGACGGTAACCTCAGAATTTTAAGGTTCAGTGTCAAAAACTGCTAACTCGTAGAAGGCAACGGCTTGCAACAAGGAATCATAGAACTCTTCTGCTCTCTGCTGTTCCGTCGCCGCAAACATCTGTCGGTAGCGGACGATCTTGTCCGACGGGAAGCGGACGCGAGGCTCCTCCTTCAGCACGGACTCCGCGAGGAGCTGCTTCACCAGTTCTTTGCCGCTGGTCCGCGCGTCCCCGACCATCAGGTCAAGGTGCTTCCCCACTCCGTTTCGATTCATGCTCAGGACCCGGTGCTGGCCGTCCTGGGCGAAGGTTTTATTTAATAAGGCATACAGCATGGCTTCCATGATATGAAAATGTAACACCACGGGAAACCGAGAGGAGTTCTGAATTGAAAGCCCTATTTTTTCCAGAACATAGAAGTCAGAATTAGGCATCTTTGAAATGACTGAAGAAATCTTAAAAAAAAAAAAAAAAGGCAAAATTAGTGACAAGAAATAATTAAGTTTTGTTTTGTTGTTTGGGTCCCCTCTCCCATTGTTGTTTTTTTTTTAAATATATAACTTACGTTAAACTCCTGCTAACAGTTCTGAAGTAATTTTAAAGACATTTAATAGAGGCATCAGGACACCCCAGTTCTGGGCTTCATAATGCTTTTTGTTGTTTATTTTTGAGAGCACGTGAGTGAGCAAGTGAGCTCAGGTTGAGGGCCAGAAGGAGAGAGGGAGACAGAGGATCTAAAGCAGGCTTTCTGCTGTGAGTGTGGAGACTGATGCAGGGCTTGGAACTCACAAACCATGAGATCATGACCAAAGTCAGATGCCCAAACAACTGAGCCACCCAGGTGTCCCCCTGGGCTTCATAATTTCTAAAATCTGTATTAGACAGCTTAATGGGCACCTGGGTGGCTCGGTTGAGGGTCCAACTCTTGATTTTGGCCTAGGTCATGATCCCGTGGTCATGGGTTTAAGCCGTGTCAGGCTCTGTTCTGTGCATAGAGCTGCTTGGGATTCTCTCTCCTGCCTTTCCCACTTGCTCTCAAAAGAAAAAAAAATTTTTTTTAATTTTAAAAAAGATTAGACAAAACTTTTATTAACCTTTTAAAAATGTCTAGGCATGGGGCTTCTGGGTGGGTCAGTCGGTTGATCGTCCAACATCGGCTCAGGTCATGATCTCACAGTTCGTGGGTTCAAGCCCTACGTCAGGCTCTGTGCTGACAGCTAGCTCAGAGCCTGGAGCCTGTCTTCAGATCCTGTGACTCCTTCTCTCTCTGACCCTCCCCTGCTGACGCTGTCTCTCTCAAAAATAAAAACATTAAAAAAATATCCAAGCATGGCGTGTCTGGGTGGCTCAGTGGGTTATGGATCTGATTTCAGCTCAGGTCAGTTTGTGAGTTCAAGTCCTACACTGGGCTCTCTGCTCTCAGCACAGAGCCTGCTTCACATCCTGTCTCCCTCTCAAAAATAAATAAGCATTAAAAATAAATAAATAAGGGGCGCCTGAGCGGCTCAGTCATGATCTCACAGTTCATGAGTTCAAGCCTTGCTTCAGGCTCTGTGCTGACAGCACAGATTCTGTGTCTCTCTCTGCCCCTCCTCCACTCTGCTCTCTGTCTCTCTCTCTCAAAAATAAACATTTAAAAAGGCTTTAGGGGCACCTGGGTGGCTTAGATGGTTGAGCGTCTGACTTCGACTCAGGTCATGATCTCACAGTTTGTGGGTTCAAGCCCTATGTCAGGTTCTGTGCTGACAGCTAGCTCAGAGCCTGGAGCCTGTCTTCAGATTCTGTATCTCCCTCTCTCTCTGACCCTCCCCTGCTCATGCTGTCTCTCTCAAAAAAAAAAAAAAAATTTAAAAAGGCTTTAAATAAAAATGTCTAGGGCAGAGCAGAGGGTTAGAATAACTGGCCTATAATCCATCATCTGCAGGTGATTAATTCCATCAGATGCTTGATTGTACCTGTGTGTGTGTAATCAGGAGGGTAATTATTCCCCATCTCACAAGGTTTTGAAGACTCAAATGAGGCACTCAGTGACAGCATTTTTGAAAAACAAGTTTTATATAGTGGTAAAGCTATAACATTTAGAAAAAATATTTTAACACTGATTTTTCTCAGTATCTGCCTTTGATACATGAATGTATTTCATAAATTAAATGAAGATTCAACTTTTAAATAGCATAGGTGACAAAAACATGCTGGGAATGGGTGAAGAGAAAGCACCCGAAGAGAGTCCATCCTGAGTCCTGTATTGCGTTCCTTCTAGGACTAGAGGACTAACCGACACAAAGAGTTCTAGCAGGTGGGGGTTCGGAGGCGCGGCTGCGTTACCTCTTGTAAATAGACAGATGATAAGTATGTTCCTTTCATCAACTGGCGGCACTCACTCTGCTGCCAGTCCAGCACTGCCAACTTACGATCCAGGTGGGCCCAGGCAATTCTTCTAGTTCCAAAAACAATGGATACGATGCTATTAACTGCCTAAAACAAAACAGCTTGGTTTAAGTACAAGTCTAAATGTTTTAACAGATACACAGTTAAAGCTATAAACTCAGAATGCCAAATTAGTTTCCGTAACAAATATATTTACAGTTCACAAACAGAATTGTTAAAGAAATGCAGGAATAATATAGTAAAAGATAACCAATAGCAGTTTATAAACAAAGAACCTTTACTTATTCCCAGCACCTTGCCCAAAGTCCTGGGAAACAACATACCCGTGCACTGTAAGAAATGCCAGCACACAACAGTTACACCGGAGAGAGGAGCCCTGGGCCGGGAAGACTGCCTGGAGGACTGCCTGGAGGACGAGTACATGCTAAGTGGGACGCTGTTTCACCAGATGTCCACACAGATACGCTGTGAGGCACCTCACACTCGGGCGGCTAGACTACAGGTGGTGTGGGGGAGGTGCCTGTTCTATGACCCCATGAAGAATCGGGGGCGCCTGGGTGGTTCCGTCAGTTAAGCGGCTCCCGATTTTGGCTCAGGTCATGATCTTGGGGTTTGTGAGATAGAGCCCTGTGCTGGGCTCTGTGCTGACAGTGCAGAGCCTGTTTGGGATTCTGTCTCTTTCTCCCCCTCCTCTGCTTGTGCACCTGCTCTCTCGAGGACTCTCTCTCTCAAAAATAAACTTAAAAAAAAATTTAAAGACAGTGACCATGAGGACAAGATATAGATCGGAGATAATGGGGGTAGAATTGCTATGATGGATGGGGGAGCTTAGGATGAACCGTTTTATTTCAATGATTTAATGGCACCTGTTAAAGGTGATGATAGGAAGCAGATCAACCTGGGAAGGTAAGGGGGTGGTGAGTCCTATTTTAGTGTATTGCACTCAGGTTGCCTCCAGGGTCTCTAAGGGGAAATGTGCAATAGATAATTGGGCACGTGGATTTAACTCTGCGTGAAGTCTGGGCTGGAGATACAATACAATGGCATCGCTTCACCCCCATAGCTCATTTAGTTATCTGGCTAGGTCGTGTGCTGCACACATACACAGGCAGATAAGCAGGAATCTTTTTCTAATTCTATACCCATCTCCCTGTCACTGCTAAGGAATGGATAAATACCCATTAAGGGAAGAATAGTTTGGATGCCCAGACAATCTACAAAATACAGGCCTTCTTTTGGTTCTTTTCCTTACCTCAGTGTTGTCGAGATTTACGGCACATAACAGTTACTGCACCAGGTCACACACACTACTTCATGGACAAGATTGTTTTCAAGGACTACTGCATGACTTTTGTCATATGAAATAATTTTAGAACCTATCCCTCTAAATAAGATCACAACTCCACTGTAATGAGAGTAAAGTATTTGTAGCAAACACATAAAAAAATTTTTTTAATGTTTTTATTTATTTTTGAGGGAGAGAGAGAGAGAGACAGCGTGAGCAGGGGAAAGTCAGAGAGAGAAAGAGTCACAAGATCTGAAGACAGGCTCCAGGCTCTGAGCTAGTGGTCAGCACAGAGCCTGACACGGGGCTCGAACCCACGAACCGCGAGATCATGACCTGAGCTGAAGTTGGATGCTTAACCGATTGAGCCACCCAGGCACCCTTGTAGCAAACACTTTGAAGGAAAATCCAGCCCCTGAAAAATTTGGCTTCAAATTCGTTCCAGATCAACTTGCAAGAGTTCTATCAGGAGTCCACGGACGGGCTTCGTGAAACTTACAAACCCTCTGCAAGTATATGCAACATTCTGTGTACATGTGCTTTTTTTGTTTTTCTGAAAAGAGGGCCCATAGTTTTCATCAGTTTTTCAGAAAGTATCCATAATCCCCCCAAAACTGAGAACTCCTGGTCCAAAAAAAACTGTGCTTCCTACTGGTAGAGAATGAGAAAACATTTTACCACATATTGTCATACAGGACTTAACTCCCTCCTCCAAGGTTTAATGTCTGATATGCCAAGTAATTCTAATAGTTGTCTTATGATGCCTGGGCGACTCCATCGGTTAAGGGTGCCCTTCTTTTGCCCTTCTCCTGCTCATGCTTGCTCTCGCTCTCTCTCTCAAAAATAAATAAACATGGGGAAAAAAAAGACAACATTGAAAAGGATTTGCTTTTAGGATGCTGTTTAAAAGGAGGATGGGAAAGAAAGAAGATTACATTAAATCCTGCTGGAAAGACCAGTGTAATGTTCTAAAGTCTCTCCCTGGAAAGAGGATCTCTTTTACACCGCTGGTGGGACTGCAAACTGGGGCAGCCACTCTGGAAAACAGTACGGAGGTTCCTCAAAAAATTAAAACTAGAACTACCCTATGAGCTAGCAATTGCACTACTAGGTATTTATCTAAGGGACACAGGAGTGCTGTTCCAAAGGGGCACATGGACTCTAAAGTTTATAGCAGCGCTATCACCAATAGGCAAAGTATGGAAAGAGCCCAAATGTCCATCGATGGATGATGGATAAAGACGTGGCATATATACACAATGGAGTATTACTCGGCAGTCAAAAAGAATGGAATCTTGCCATTGGCAAACTACATCTGGAAATGGAACTAGAGGGAATTATGCTAAGTGAAATTAGAGAAAGACAAGTATCTTATGACGTCACTCATATGAGGACTTTAAGATACAAAACAGGTGAACATAGGGAAGGGAAGCAAAAATAATATAAGAACAGGGAGGAGGACAAAACATAAGAGACTCTTAAATACAGAGAACAGAGGGTTGCTGGAGAGGCTGTGGGAGGGGGATGGGCTAAATGGTAAGGGGCATTAAGGAATCTACTGAAATCATTGTTGCACTGAATACTAATTTGGATGTATATTAAAAAAATAAAAATAAAAGTCACTCCCTGGCCATAACCATCTTTGCATCTTAATTTCTCATTACTCTCGATAGAATCCTCAGATTCTGTCACACATTCATTAAACTCTCTCTTCTTCTACAACTGTTCTTTCTTCCTAGAATGCCTGCCTCCTCCATCTAGCCTCATTTGCCCTCTCCAAGATCTACCAATAAACTCTCCCCAACAGTCACAGCCCCAGTTCCCGGTCCTCTCCATTGCCAACTTACTATCTGTACATCTCATTCTTCAGTGCTGATCACACACCAGCTAAACTACAGGCTGTCTTGGTGCCCAGAATAGTGCTTTGCAAAGTGGGTTCTCAAATATGTAGGCTGTATAATGAACATTAAGAAAAATGCTATACCTTAAGTCTCTCTCTTTTTATTTCTGGTTTGATGAGCTTTCTCAAGAGCCGGTTGTCTTGGAACTTTCTTTTTTCCCCTCTGGTCTCTGGACAAAGAATGGAGTTACAAACCTGAATGGTAGTTTTATACTGGAACAAGGGCACATTCATTAAACTCTCCAGATTCTGAAATGGCCCAAACTTCTCTCTGTGCTCTATAATATTGATGGATTTCCTTCCACGAAGCAATCTGAAAGTTTCAAGTTCTTTATTAGATGCGGTATTCAACACCTGAAGGATGGAAGCTTGCTGCTCTGAAGAGAAGAGCTTGTCAAGTGCATTTCCAGATTCTCTTGTATTTTCATCACAAAGACCAACACTGGGAATAATCTTTTCAGGTGCAGTGGATTTTTTCCGACAGCAGGAATTATGGAGAGCATGGACCAAGGATGACCGTAATGAAATTGGAAAACATCGCCACTTTCCTGAAAGGAAAATTTAGCAAAATATAAGTTGGAATGTCCTACTTCTTTTAGTATTAGTTGTGGCTTCACCAGAGGCTATGCAAAGTGACAGAGACTTTCCCATAATTTTAGTAGTATACCAAATTCACAAGACACATCTTCTGATTTTTGTGGATAAGTCCTAAGTTTTACAACCTAGAAATTTTATGCCCTTCATGAAGCATGCATTTAAAAACAATGACTTCAGGGGCACCTGGAGGCTCAGTCGGTTAAGAGTCTGACTTCCACTCAGGTCAATCAATATCTCACCATTCATAAGTTAGAGCCCCACATCGGGCTCTCTGCTAACAGCTCAGAGCTCCCCCGCCCCCCCACTCCCGACCACCACACCTGCCTCTTGGATCCTCTGTCTCCCTCTCTCTGCCCCTCCCCCATCGCAATCTCTCAAAAATAAACATTAAAATTTTTTCTAAAAATAATCAATATTTTAATAAATAACAATGACCTCAACTGCTTAACGTTTTTGACATTTTTAACTTTGGAGAGATCCTTTTGTAATTAATCTCGAGAATATTTTCACATCCATTTTCACTAGTTTCTCATCCGGGGGAAACAAATAATCATAAAATGTTATACTTGTGTAAGAAATGTTTCAGCTGAGGGGTAGCTTGAAGTACGATTTTTGTTTCTCGGGTACACTTTTCGAGATTTCTACTGTAACTATGTTTCTGCAAGTGGAAGAGCAAACACCATGTAAGAAAAAATTCTGTACAACCAATAGAAAGTCACTCTGACCCTGCAGCCCCAGGAAAAAAAAATACAGTCAGAGGCCCGCAAAGGGCTGTTAGAATCTGAACTGCCCGCCACCCAGTGCGGGAAGGAGCCCCTCGCGGACCCCTCCCCCCGGGAGCACCATCGCTCCGAGGCGCCCCGCAGCTCAGCTAGGACTTCAAGACCGAGAGCGGCACCGGGGACCTGAGGGTGGAAATACGCCAGGACAGGGGCTACGGACAGACGGGAAATTAACCTAGTATTCCAGGCACTCTACCTCCCGCCACGAGGAGACCATGGACGCTCATTCTCCCAAGTAAAGCGCTCGGTCCCCACAGGCCAATCTTCCTCCGCCGACTTCCGGTCCAAAAGTGCTCCGCCCAAAAGTGCCCGGCCCCTCGGCGGAAAAGGTTCCGGCTGACGGGACGTTCCGGCAGCGGCGGGAGGTACGTGCGGCCTGGGGAGTTGGTGAGCTGCGTGTGGGCTGCTACCTCCTGGCGCACCCGGGCGGGGCGACGTCCCCGGACCCCTCGCAGATTCCTTCTTGCCCCGGCCGACCCGTGACCGCCCCTGAGACGAATCTCCGGGAAGAAAACGCCTAGGCCAGTTCTGGTTTGTGTTTGGCAAGGTCCCTCCTTCAAGGAGACTCCCTGGGTTTGTTCCGGGTGCAGGAACTGATAAGGTCCTCTGGGGGCCTTGCCTGGGGCGCAACGAGCGGGATCCGGTGGGGAGCGTAGACAGGTACACAAAAAGCCCTGTTTCTAGGCAGAAAGGGGCAACTGGGAGAAGCAGGAGGTCAAGGAATGGCGAGGAGGTCGGAACAGCGTTCCATTTGGCAGGGATTGGGGGAGGTGAAGCTGGCACAAAATTTATTTGGGCCTTGAATGCAGAATGGAGCAGTTAAATAGCTCCTTAAGTAGCGCAAAGCTACTGAGGCTTTTGTAGGTCAGAGCAGAGGTGCGTTTCTAGAAAATTGGTCATATATGAAAGTGCCCTACTGGATTGGAGGTGGAAGAGGCTGGGAGTCTGGAAATGAGTGTCTCTTCCCTAAGGGACAGGCAGCCATAAAGAACTGAACCTGGAAAGTGTAAGGAGAATGGAAAGGAAAGGATTCTGTCTGGAAGATGGGGAGATTTTAGCTAGTTTTGTGAACAAAACAGAAGTCAGGAGGGGGGTGGGTTTTGAAGGGAAAGGGGGTGCGGTTGTGTTTTCATGAGGTGGTAGTGTCTTTGTAGATCTTGTCCAGGAGGTAGTGGAGATGTAAGGATTCCTAAGTATGTGTAAGAATTAACTCAGGGGAATTCTAGACATCTTACCAATTCCTGGAGAACCTAGGTCTGTAACAAGAAATAAACTCAACGTTTTGTGCAAAATCCTCCAAATCAAATAATTTCCTTTTGGCGCCTGGCTTATTTTGCTTAATGAGGTGTTATGGGTTGAACTGCATTTCGTGCCTGGGTGACTCAGTTGGTTGAGTGTCTGACTTTTTTTTTTTTTTTAAGTTTATTTACTTATTTTGAAAGAAGGGGGAGGGGAATAGGATTGGAAGCAGGCTCCAAGCAGACAGCAGGGAGCCTGATGCAGGGCTCTAACTCATGAACCCTGAGACCATGACCTGAGCCAAAGTCAGATGCTTAACAGACTGAGCCACCCAGGTGCCCCAGGTGTTGGGCTCGACTTTGGCTTAGGTCATGATCCCAGGGTGGTGGGATTGAGCCCCACATTGGGCTTCACACTGAGCGTGGAGCCTGCTTAGGATTCTCTCTCCCTCTGCCTCTCTCCCCTATTCATGCTCTCTCTATGTATATATGAAATGAAGTGAAATGAAATGAAGTGAAATGAAATGAAATGAGACCTGTGGAAGTCCTAGCCCTCAGTACCTCAGAATGTGACCTTATATGCAAATAAGGTCACTGCAGATGTAATTAGTTAAAATGAGGTCATCCTGGAGTGGGGGCAGGTGTCTCATTGAGTATGACTGTGCTTTTAGAAGAATGACCAAATGAATGCCATGTGAAAATGGAGGCAGAGGTGGGAGTAGTACATCTACAAGCCAAGAAAGGCCAAGGATCACCAGTGGGTCATCCCAGAGTATTAGAGAGGGAACAGAGTCACCTTCAGAAGGAACCAGCCCAGGGCCGCCTGGGTGGCTTAGTTGGTTAAGCATTCACCTCTTGATTTCAGCTCATGTCATGATCTCACATGTTCATGGGTTTGAGCCCTGTACAGGGCTCTGAGCACTAACTGTGTGCAATCTTCTTGGGATTCCCGCTCTCTCTCTCTCTCTCTCGCCTTCTGCCTCTCCCCGACTCACATTCCCTCTGTCTCAAATAAAAATAACATGTAAAAAAAAAAAAAAACCCAAAAAGGAGCCAGCCCTGCTTACACTGTGATTTCACTCTTCTGGCCTCCGGAACCGAGACAGAATAAATTTCTGTTGCTCTAAGCCACATGGCTGTGGGTAGGTTATTACCGGAGCCCTAGGAAACTGATACCTGAAGCCATAAGGAGCCGGGGTGATGGATGCAACAGTTTCTCATCCTCTTTGAACTTCAGCTTCCTCATCTCTGAAATGGAGATCATGGTACTAACCTCACACAACAGCTAAGAGGATTTCTTGTTAGAAACCGGCTGTGGAGGGGCACTTGGCTGACCTTGGCAGATGAGCATCCGACTTCAGCTCAGACCATGACCTCGTGGTTCGTGTGTTCGAGCCCACCTTGGGCTCTCAGCTTAGAGCAGACCCCATTTAGGATCATCTGTCTCCCATTCTCTCTGCCCTTGCCCTGCTCAGGCTCGTGCTCACTCTCGCTCGCTCTCTCTCTCTCAAAAAATAAACATTAAAAGAAAAAAAATGTTTTTTTGCTCCCCCTTTAAATTGCTTTTTATAGTTTATTTATTTTTGAGACAGAGAGAAACAGAGCACAGGGGCAGAGAGAGAGGGAGACACAGAATCCGAAGCAGGTTCCAGGCTCCGAGCTGTCAGTACAGAGCCCAACGCAGGGCTCAAACCCACCAACCGCGACATCATGACCTGAGCTGAAGTCGGACACTTAACCGACTGAACCACACAGGCGCCCCTGTTTGTTCCCCCTTTAAAGTGTTACCTCTTCCTGGGAGCTAGTTATTAATGAGCTTAAGGGGAAACTCCCTCATTCCTCAGAGCATTCATTCTATATTACCTGGAGGGGAAGCTGGAAGTGGTAGGTGAAGAGCCAACTACGGTCATGATTTACTGTAAACCAGACTCCGGGGGTTCAAAATGAAAGTTGTCACTTTCCACATAAACCAGCTCCTCTCACTTCCCCGTTTGTAGTGCCGATGTTTCTGGCTCCTCCCACTCCTTCCATCATTCTGTCTAGCCTGTTATCTGGTTTCTGTGTTTTTGAAACCTTTTTGACCAGGACACAGGACACATCGATGTATGGTGTGTCACAAAACCTTCATTAAAAAGAAATACTGGGTGACTCAGTCAGTTAAGCGTCTGACTCTTGATTCAGCTCTGGTTATAATCTCATGGTTGATGAAACCAAGCCCTGCATCAGGCTCTGCAACAGGTGCCGTGCTGACAGCGCAGAGCCTGCTTGGGCTTCTGTCTCTCCCTCTCTCTCTGCCTCTCCCCCCAAATAAATAAAAAACATTAAAAAAAATACTTGTGTTATTACCTATATATTTTCTATTTTATTTCATTAAATGAAACAAAACAAAACACTGATCCATTTTTAAACCTATAGGACACCAGGGGTGCCTGGGTCGCTCAGTTGGGCGTCCAACTTAGCTCAGGTCATGATTTCACAGTTCATGAGTTCGAGCCCTGGGTTGGGCTCTGTGCTGACAGCTCAGAGCCTAGAGCCTGCTTCTGATTCTGTGTCTCCCTCTCTCTCTGCCCCTCCCCCACTTGTGCTGTCTCTATCTGTCTCAAAATAAATAATAAAAACAAAAAATATACAGGACATCAGGTGGAGGTGTCTAGTAGATCGTTAGGTACATAAGTCTGATGCTAAGGGAGAAGACTGTGCTGGGGTATAAATTTGGAGGTTGTTGCGTAGAGAGGGCATGGGAAGAGCTGGGGAGACGGAGTATGAGAAAAACCACACCAAGTCAAAAGAGAAAACTCTGGGAGCACCAGTATTGGGGGTGAGCAGATAATTCAAAACTAAGAGGGAATGTTTAAAAGGAAACAGGACAAAGTCAAGTTAAAGAGACTAAGGACATATAGGATTCTGAGGAGGTAAGAAATTTTTTGTTAAAGCTAGGTTAGGGGCGCCTGGGTGGTTCAGTCGGTTAAGTGGCCTACTTGAGCTCAGGTCACAATCTCACTGTTCGTGGGTTCAAGCCCCATGTTGGGCTCTGTGCTGACAGCTCAGAGCCTGGAGCCTGCTTCCGATTCTGTGTCTCCCTCTCTCTCTGCCCCTTCCCTGCTGTGATCTGTCTCTCTCTGTCTCTCAAAAATAAATAAATGTTAAAAAAAAAAAAAAGCTAGGCTAGCTGGAACCAGTAAATCAATATTAATTTCATGACCCACTACCGCATGGCAACATCCAAAAATTTAAAAACACACGAAATCCTATCAACCTGACCTGCATTGTTTCTCACCTAGGCTCTTGCAGACCCCCCACCAATTTTCCAGCTGCCTGTCCACCTCTCCCCTTCCCTGTTCTTTTTTTTTATTTAAAAAAAATTTTTTTTCTACTGTTTTTATTTATTTTAGAGAGGGAGGGAGACACAGAATCTGAAGACAGGCTCCAGGCTCTGAGCTGTCAGCACAGAGCCTGATGCGGGGCTCGAACCTACGAGCCGTGAGATGGTGACCTGAGCCGAGGTCGGACGCTTAACCGACTGAGCCACCCAGGCGCCCACCCTTCTCTGTTCTTTATACACACCCTACCTGTCCTTGCCGACGCCACAGGGCTGACCAGATCTCCAAATCCCTGCCCTGTGGTAGGGCCTCACCTTAATTTTCTAGTTCTTTCTCTCTCCTCACAACCAGGCACCCTCTCTGGAAGCCAACCCCCACAATGCTGCCTCTCCCAGTAGAGCCCTGATTGTAGGCAAGTGGCAATGTCTTCAGGGAAGGAAACAGGTTAAGGCAGTCCATTTCCCTTTGCTACAGACTGAGAGGTGTACGCTTCTGTCTGGGGGCATGTCAGGGAGGAGACGCAGCCAGCTCCCCTTTCCTTCCGAGGCTCTGGTGGCCCCGAGGAGGGACTGAGAGCGGTAGCCACCTCTGCAGGCCGGGTCGTGCGGACAAGAGCATGAAGAGCAGAGGCGCCTGCGTGGCTCAGGCAGTCAAGCATCCGGCTCTTGATTTCAGCTCGGGACGGGATCTCATGGGATCCAGCCCCACGTTAGGTTCTGCACGGAGCCCGCTTGGGGTTCTCTCTCCCTGTTTCTGTACCCCTTCCCCTCTCTCTCAAAATAAACGTTTTGGAGGAAAAACTGTCAAGGAAAAACCAATACTTAAAAAAAAAAAGCATGAAGAATGCCTTGATGATAGTGTTCTCTGGAACCATCCACCTGCAGACTTGTGGTTCAGAATGAGAAACAGTGACCTAATTGTTTCAGCCACTTGTAGACCAGTATTGTGTTACTCGAGGCTGATACCTTCCTCCGTACTACACAGGCTCAGGAGACAAACTGGGTGACTTAAAGTTCCCCACACACGTTCCATGCTCTCTCACCTCTGCACCTCTGTGCCTGCCGGTCCCTTTCTGTAGGACCCCCTCCAAATGAATTCTCACCTCTCAAGGCCCAGCAAGGGTGTCCCCTGTCCTGAGAAGCCTCCCTCTCTGCCAAGTCAGAGCACCCTGTCCCTTTTTCCTAACACTTGGTTCATGTATCTCTCAAAGTACAAACTGTCTTCAACTATGGGGCTTTTGTTTTGTTTTGTATTTGACTACAGGTCTTTGTCCCTTATTTGACTCTCTATGTTTTCCCAAGAGGATCTGGAAGCTACCAACTAGAATATATCAAAAATCCATTCCCCGGGGCACCTGGGTGGCTCGGTTGGTTGGTGACTCTTGACTTCAGCTCACATCATGATCTCATCTTTCATGGGATCAAGCCCCCGCATTGGGCTCTGCACTGACAGCACGGAGACTGCTTGGGATTCTCTCTCCCTCTCTCTGCCCACCCCCTGCTTGCACTCTAAATAAATAAATAAATAAATAAATAAATAAATAACCGACTCTATTTAAAAAGAAAAAGACAACAGGGAAAAAGCAAGTCACAGAGCGAAAGCAGATATTTTCAATACATATAACTAACAAAGAACTGGTATCTAAAATATATATAGGGGCACCTGGGTGGCTCAGTCGGTTAAGCATCCGACTTTGGCTCAGGTCAAGATCTCACGGTTAGTGGGTTTGAGCCCCGCATCGGGCTCTGTGCTGACAGCTAACTCAGACCCTGCAGCCTGTCTTCAGATTCTTCAGTCTCCCTCTCTCTCTGACCCTCCCCTGCTCACGCTGTCTCTCTCTCTCTCTCTTAAAAATAAATAAAAACATTTTAAAAAATTAAAAACAAAAACAAAATATATATTAAAAAATTCCCACAAAATAAGAAAGAGGCAAGCAAACAAAAAAAAATGGGCAGAGGATTGGAATGAATACTTCATCTAATGAGGGCATGTAAATGACCAATTAGCAGATGAAAATGCATTCTTTTGTTAGTCATCAGAGAAATGCAAATAAAAAATCCACAATGTGATAGCACCACATAGCCCTGACAACAGATGAAGTGAAGAAGACATAATACTGAGAGATGGATAAAACTGGAGTGTTGGCAAGGACTTGGAACTCTCAAACTTGCTATGGAAGTGGGGATGGTAGAATTACTTTGGAAAATTACTCAGCAGTATCTACTAACGCTGAACATATGTATCCCTGGTGAGTCAGCCCTCCCATCGCTGGGTGCATATTCAACAGGATGCAAGCATATGTGCACTAAAAAATGTGGATGGATGTATAAAATTGGGAGTATGCGGCAGTTTTTGATTTACAAAAAACTCAGTTTCCCACGGTCAAACCCCCTAACAGAATGTTCATAGCAATGCCTTTGTATAAGCCAAAACCTAGGATATCTCAAATGTTAAAATATTATATATTAAACAAACTTCAAATACATCCAGCATCATGGAAGAATTTCACAAACATAATGTTGAAGGAAAGAAGCCACATAATTTATATAAAGTGCCAAAACAGACAAAAGAACATATGGTGATAAAAATCAAATTGCCTTTAGGGACTAGAAACTGAAGGGGAATGGGAGCCTTTCGGAATGCTGGTTTCTATGTTTTTGCGGGATTTTTCGGTTTGGTTTGGATTTGGTTTTCGTTTCATTTTGTTTCGTTTTTAGCTCTGGGTACTAATTACATATGTGCATGCGCTTAGTAAAAATTCATCAAATTGTGCGTTTATTATTTGTGCTTTTCTGTTCGTTATATTTCAATAAAAGTTTACATAAAAGTCTAGTTCTCCAAGTCACCTGAATTAGATATGCGTCATATAAGGTTTTAATGTTTATCTAGTGATATAATCTATTCTATTTAGCCTTCAAAGTTGTTCACCTCCCAAACATAACCCAGATTTCCACCAAAGGGCTGCTGATTCTTGCATAGACCATTCTGGGCAAGAAGCACACATGACATCTCTTTCCTCCCTGTCCCCAGGGATAAGAGAGGGTAAGGAAAGATAACTGGTCCTCCTAATCTTACTCAGGTAGAAGTTTTGGATTTTTTTTCCTGCTTTTATGTTACATTGTCTTACTGTCTTTTCAAATGATATTATAAAGGGGCACCTGGATGCCTCAGTCACTTGAGTGCCTGACTTTGGCTCAGGTCATGATCTCATGGTTCATGAGTTCGAGCCCTCCTATAGAGCTCGCTGCTGTCAGTGCAGAGCCTGCTTTGGATCTTCTGTCCCCACCCCTCCCTCCCTTCAGTTCACTTCCCTCTCCTCTCCCCTTTCCCTGCTTGCACTCTCACTCTTGAAAATAAATACATCTTTATAAATAAGTAAATATACACAATTAAATTTATAAGACAATGATCAAAATAAACAGTATTCCATTTGAAATCCAGAATCAGAATACTTGGGTTCATGTTCTGACATTGCTACATATTGTATACGTGGATCTCAGTTTACTCGTGGAAGAACAGTTTTCTCTTTTGCAAAATAAAGCTCAAAGTACCAGTCTTACAGGGTCATTGTGAAGATGAAATTATATACATTATAGGAAAATAGAAAGTGTTACACAACGGAAAATGCTTGTTTTCACAGTGGAAGATATGATTAAGTGGACAATTGATTCTATAGATTGAGATGAAGTCTGGCGGCCTAAGAAACCACCTCAAGCAGAAGATACCCACGGGCACCTGGGTGGCTGAGTTGGTTAAGCATCTGACTTCAGCCTAGGTCATGGTCTCACCATTCCCAAGTTGGAGCCCCAAGTCAGGCTCCGTGCTGACAGCTCAGAGCCTGGAGCCTGCTTCAGATTCTGTGTCTCCCTCCTCTCTCTCTGCCCCTCCCCTTCTTGTACTCTGTCTCTCTCAAACATAAAAAATAAAAAGAAAATACCTAGATGTTTTCTAAAATAACCCTCAGGGCACCTGGCTGGCTCAGTCAGAAGAGCCTGTGACTCTTGATCCCAGGGTTGTGGGTTCAAGCCCCACGTTTGGTGTAGAGATTTCTTGAAAAATAAATAAACTTAAAAAATAACCCTCTATCTGATTAACTTAGGTATAACTAGAGGAAATCTAAGTTTTAGATTTTCAAGCCCAGTTTTAAAACTCCACTTCAACAGGGTAGCACCCCAGCATTCAAATCACATTTCCAACAGATGTCACCCAATCCCTTGGACTGTGGGTTTGAGCAGACCCTGTGACTGACTTCTCTGTGCTTTAGGTAATGACATAAAATGTAAACAGTTATCGTGTGTGAATTTGGGACTTATTTTCTGGCTCTTCAGATGTCACAACGGGATGTTTCAACTCCTTGTATTTTATGCAGAATGCAACCCCAAATGCCGATTGCCTGTGTAAATAAGCTTTATAAAAGAAAAACAACAGCATCTTCTGTCCCTCTCTTATTTCCTTACTCTGTGTTCCTTTTCAGCCTTTATCACTCTGGGACCATATTGCACATAGGTATATTTGTTTCTCTATTCATTTTCTGTCTCCTCCACTTGAAGGTAAGCTGCACAAAGTCAGGACCCTTTGCTTTGTTTATAGATATATTCCTAGTTCCCATAACAGTGCCTGGCACATAGTGTATGCCCCATAAGTTTTAATGAGCAAAGAAACAATCACTTTGGCAGCACTGCAGTGGGGAGTCCCTCTGGGCTCTGAGCTGCTTCCTGATGAAGACAGAATATACCAAGCAATAGGTAAATTCAATCAGATTCTTTTTTTTTTTTTCAAAACATTTTTAATGTTCATTTATTTTTGAGAGACATAGAGACAGAGTGTGAGCAGGGGAAAAGCAGAGAGAGAAGGAGACACAGATTCTGAAGCAAGCTCCAGGTTCCAAGTTGTCGGCACAGAGCCCAATGCGGGGTTCAAACTCACAAACCAAAAGATTATGACCTGAGCCGCAGTTGGCAGCTTAACTGACTGAGCCACCCAGGCGCCCCATCAATTGGATTCTTCTGATTGGCTGTCACAGACTATGAGTCTGGAGTTCTCTCTTGTCCAGTGAGAGAGCAGACACAGAATTGAATTCAAGAGAGGCTAACACCTGGAAGGAGACAAGAGCCCCAAACAGGGCTTTCCTCTCCGTATTTTTTGAGCACACAAAATATTACCCACTTGGTGAACGTGAAGAAAACAATCAGAGAGTGAGGAACTGGTGTATGTAAGAAGCAAAGGGTCCCGGGGGGCAAGTGGAGTTTGTGATAGTATATTGGCACCAGATGGAAATTAATTTCCTGCAAGTTACTCGTGATTCCATTACGATGTCTCAGGAGCTAACCTCAGGCACTTTCGCCCTGCGATGGTGGCTTTCCACCCTAAGCTTTTCTCTAACCTGTTTGCGTAAGTAGCACTTATTTCCCCACAATTGGCTGCTTGATTGTCCGCTATTTCACACACCTGCCTATTATTTCCCTTCAAAAGGAAAACGTTTTTGTGACCCCAAGTCCTCTCACTTTATTGTTTATTATTTTTTACCTATATTCATTTCTTCATTTATTTTGCAAATATGTTTTGAGTCTCTACTACGCAGTAGGCAGGTGCTGGGATGCGACAGAGGACACACTGAACTATCCCTGTTCTCCTGAAGCTTAGGTAAGTAAGGGAGACAGGAAACCAGTGAGCAATTACAGGTGATGCAGGTGCTTGAAAAGCCTAGTGTTGAAGAGGGGAAACATTCTAGGCACAAAGATACTCATGAAAGCATCATGTGTAACAGCGAAATATTGATCAAAATCTATGTCCAACACCAAGGAAATATACATAGCTCATGGAATATTGCAGAGTTATTAAAATGATATCATGATACATCTGTAACACTATAAGAGACATTATGTGAAAAAAGTAAAAGAAAAAAACTATATGAAAAATATGATTCCAATGATATATAAAAAATATATTAAAGTCCAGAAGAAGATGTAGGAAAATGTTAATAAAGACTGATGGTAGGATGATTGAAAGAATATTAGGTTGAACTGCATGCCATTACTAGTTTTGTAAGTTTACTTACTTATTTTTGAGAGAGAGTGCACATGTGCCCGGTGGCAGGGTGTAGGGGGGAGGTAAGAAGGGGAAGAGACAGAGAGGGAAGGGAGAGAGGGAGATAGTGAATCCCAAGCAGGCTTCACGTCAATGAGGGACTCCATCTCACCAACCGTGAGATCATGACCTGAGCCCAAATCAAGAGTGAGACGCTCACACAACTGAGCCACCCAGGCACCCCAAGTTTTGTAAGTCAACTTCATACCATCAACCAAATATCTTGATGAAAGGGGCCTAAGACAGACATGGGTTCAAGTCCCAGCTCCTGTACTATGAACCCCCCAGTACATATCATCTAAGTTGTGTAACCTGGGACAAATTAACTTAAATTCTTTCCGGGGGCCTCAGTTGCCTCATCTGTAAAATGGACATAAAAATAGTTCAGACTTCAGGGTTGTATTTAAGATTAAATGGAAGAATGCCTGACATACAACAATCCCTGAATAAATGATGGTCATAATCATAGGTGGCATTTTCTTCCTTCTTTATTATATTTTCCAACTTTCCTATAAAGTTTGAGAAGATTCTCTAGTAATCATAATTATTAAAATTTTCAGAGGGGTTGTGATCTGTTCCCCAGGGATTTGAGCCAAGTCCAGGGCTGGGAATGTGGTTGAAAGCGTTCTTCCAACCCCTGCGGTGGCTGGACTCAGCTCTGAGTGACCCTGAGAGCAGGGTTCAATGTGTGTGCTCTGGCGGACCCTGGGAACTTTATTTACAGAGGACACTCAGTCCCAGGGCCTGAACTGCCTCCTCACCCCTGCAGCTGCTACGGACGGAGCCCGGGAGGAAGGCTGCCTCAGCCCACCCTGCCGGCATAGCCTGGCCCCTGATCCCGGTCAGGACAGCCTTTGGTGCTGTTCTCTCCTTCCCTTAAGAGCGGCTTCTGGTTCCCGAACACGGACCCGAGCGGAACGAGGATCACGTCCCACCCCTGCGAGTGGGCTGCAGCCTCTGTTGGTGGTGATGGAAGAGTTGTGGAAAGGGTTGTGGCGATAGTTGTAGTCAATGCCACTAAATTGTACACTTAAAAAGGGTTAAAAAGGCCAATGTTATGCTACAGAGATTTTACCACAAGTTTTTGAAAAGTGAGGAAAAAAATCCAGTCGCAAGGGAGGGCGGGGTTGACCTGTGGGATTTGGTGACATAACTGGGGCTGAACCAGGAGACCTCTATTTTGACCTCTGTTCTGCCCAATAGGCTCTTTGACCTTGGGTAACTTAACTCCTCTGAGAATAGAGAACCCGCTGCTCACAAGGCCATCATGGAACTCAAATGTGATCGAATGATGTGAAACTTTGTAAAACAATCAATAATTCTTAATTAACATTATCACCTTAACCTTGCCCCCCAAAAGAAACCCCCTACAAACAAAATACAATAGTACCATTATATATACACACACACAGACATACATACATATATATGTACATACATCTGAGGATGCCTGGATTTCCACCTTAAGGCTTGGCATTCTGTATATGGAAACCTCCAGAAATAAGGACAGGTAGAGGGCAAACCAAAGGAATCTCTCAATCTCTGGCTCCTCACCATGAAGGAGATGCTATATTTTTCCTGGGGTTGTGGGGAAGGAATATTCAAAGGTGCATAAGCTAGGAGGGCTCGGGGTTTGCCTTGGCATTGGGCAGCAGAGAAATGACGTCTTTGCCCTGTCCTGTCTTTGTCCCCTACCTCCCCCCTCGTCTTGTCTTCATATCTGAGGTTGCCTTTCCCATCTGTCTCCTGGGAGATTTATTTCTGTCTCTTTTTTCATCTTAAGCAGCGGAAATGATTCATCTTTCAGCCGGTTTGGTAAACAGCCCCATGCCCTCTGACCCCCTCTGGGCTCTCTCTGGCTCCCCTGGAGCTGCCCCTGGACTAGGTCCCAGCCCCCCACAGTCAAGACCTTCCAGGCTGGTTATTTTTGGTAATGTCCCTCTCCTCCCGGGCATGGAGGCTTGACCTCCTCCACCCTGTGGAAGATGGGAAATGATACACAGCATTCCACATGACGATCCAGCGAGCTGACCAGAGAGGGACAGGGAAAGCACGGGAGCCACGGTGTTCTAAGGGCTTTCTGTGCCACGCACCCACCAGCACATCTCAGTGACCCTATGAAGTAAGTCGTTTTACAGATGAGGAGTACAAGGCTCAGAGAAGTGAAGGAATTTGCCCAAGGCTACCGCGCTAATAAGGGGTGGGGCCCAGAGTCAAAGCCTGTATTCTTGGATTCATTCCATTATACCATGCTGCCCTCTATATCCACATGTACTTATACATGTATGTTGAACTGGGGATACAGGCAGGTCAGCTAGGACTTGAGCTGCAATGATCAGGATGAACACCCTCATGCATTAAGCTATAAGCACATGAGGATGGGTGTTTACCTACAGAGGGAGGACAGTGTGTGCCTTCCCAGGCACCTGGGGACCACAGAGAAAGGGATGAAGGAGGGCCAGGGATGGTGGAGGGAGACTCCAGATTCAAGACCACCTGAACCTCCAGATTCAAGACCACCACAGTGATGGAACTTCACAGATAAAAGTGCCTAGTGAAGTCCACATTGGTGAAACCACACTTCCTGGTGAACACAGTCATGCAACTATTGGATTTCTAAAAATGTGCAGGTGCTGTGTCTAGGAGTTATGTGGGATAGAGAAATAAAGCTGCTGACATCAAATTATCCAGTGAGGCCAAGTGTGTATTGGAGGTGGGGAGGGATTAGCACAAATATACATAACTGATGCAGTATAGAGGAAAGTGCTCAGGGCCAAGGGGATGGGCGGATCCTATAACAGGGTTCTAGCAGGACCAAAAGCGGGAGATATTGCTCTAGGTAAATTGAAGGAATCTGCCCCTTATTAGCTCGGTGGCCCAAATTCCTTCACTTCTGTGAGCCTTCTACTTATCTGTAAAATGAGGATTTGGGAAGACTCACTTAACAGAGTCACTGAGATGTGCTGGTGGGCTAGATGATGTGCTGATGGTATTGAGGAGGGCTTCCTGGGGAGGTCTCTAAGTAGGTGTAAGTGCTACATCAGTGGAAAACTTTAACGGAAGTTTGATTCTTTCTAATTTTCCAAGGGGCCCGGAGACACAGACATGCCCTTATTCCCAATTTACAGAGGTGGAAACTGAGGCCAGAGAGGTTGACTGGGAAGTACACATCCCGCAGCTAGCAAGTGATCGTCCGGCTTTTGCACGGGGGCCAGCGCAAGGGACTCCCAGTCAGGCACTCAGGCCCCCCGACCCCCGCGGGGCGGACTCCAGCCGGGCACAGAGTGGCTGGAGTGGGGCGGCTCCAAGCGCCGGGACGGGGCCAAAGGGCCGGCGGGGCGGGGCCGATGG
>NC_043716.1:18809271-18845550 GCF_006229205.1 Suricata suricatta
GCGGCGGTGGGCGGGGGGGCGGCCGGGCTTGAGCCCCGCTGAGCCCACCGGGCCGGCCATGGGCGACCGCGAGCGAAACAAGAAGCGGCTGCTGGAGCTGCTGCAGGCGGCAGGCACCGGCAACGCTCACTGCGCCGACTGCGGGGCGGCGGGTAAGGGCGCGGCGGCCCGGAGCGGGACCCTTGCCCGTCGGCCTCCTCCCCTCCTTCCTGACCTGGTCCCGTCCGGGCCCCCGCCGGACTCGGGCGTGACCCTTCTGACACCTTCGCACCCAGGCCCCCTCCCAGCCAGACCGCGAATCTCCGACCCGCGCCCCTGGCTGCGCTCTCCACATCTGATGCTGCGCCCACCCGAACCCAGGTCCCCTGACCTCCCCACTCTGTACCGCTGCCCAAGGCCCGGACCCTGATGCCCTGAGCATCTTGTTCGCTTCACCCCACCCACCCAGACCTCTGTCCCTGACGTCTTCGTCCGGACCTAGCCACCTCCCACGCTTTCGGACCCAAACATTCCCCACACCGAGGGTCCCAGGCCCAAGGCTCCTGATCTTTCAGTGACCCCTTCCCTGCCCCCGGACGTCCCCGGGGTCCTCCCACGTTCCTGCTCCGCAGCGCGCGGACCCTGCGGACGTCGAGCGGCCCCGCGGCGGACTTCCCCACCTGCAGCTCCCCAGCCTGGCTTCCCGGTGCCGGCCCCTTCCTCCGCTCTCTCCTCTCGGTTCCCCGGAGTCTTGTCACTTCCACTTCGTGCTCGCCGCAGCCTCTTGCCCCGAATCCCTACACCTTCCAGGATCATCCTGGTCGCCGCTGTGCCTTGGCTGGTGCGCGGACCAGAGGTTGAATGCTGGTATCTTAGGTAACAAGGTGGAGGGACCAAGAGAGAAGGGCAGCGCTGGGCACAGCCTCAGGAATTCTAACCTCCGAGCCCTGCCTCTCCCAGTCCCCCAGCCCAGCCCTGGTATACGTGCCATACTCACCACTCAACTCCCCTTTTACCCTCTTTGCCCCGTAGATCCCGACTGGGCCTCCTACAAGCTGGGCATCTTCATCTGTCTGAATTGCTCCGGCGTCCACCGCAACTTCCCAGACATCAGCAGAGTTAAATCCGTGAGACTTGACTTCTGGGATGACAGTGCCGTGGAGGTAGCGAGGGGCGCGCCGGGACAGCCTTGCGACTGCAGAGCCGGGGTGGAGGCGGTGGGCAGGGCGCCCCATTCTGCAGAGGAGGAAACTGAGCTCCGGAGGGGAGCAATAACCAGCAAGATAAAACACAGTCTGTTAGCTACCGTCCCTGCTTAGATAGAGGCCCTGAGTTCAAGGCCCTGAGCTTGTTATTTCCCTCAGTTTCCACATTGTAAGGATACCACGACTCCTTGCCACGGTTGTGGTAAGGATTACATGAAGGCTCAATGCAAGTCCAAAGTAGTCAAGTAACAACTGCTGTTATCATGAGCTGAAGTCCTAGACTGGAGCAGGAGTATACCTATTCATGGTCTGCAGCTTCCCACTGGCCCCCCATTGCCAGGAAAGGCACCATTTTGCTCTCCTGACCTGTGCAAATGGATGCAACCTGAATGACAATACCATTTTGGCCAGAAAACCTTCAGAGAGCAAGCAGTTCTAGACTGTGCTGGTTGGCTGAGGATTTCAAGGACTATTGGAGGAGCTGCCCCATGTTTACAGAGAGTCCACCGTGTGCCAGGCACCGTGCGAGATGCTTTATTCATTGGACACATAGTTACTGTAAGTTTACTAGGTGCTGGGTATTAGGGAAGAGCAGTGAATTAAGATAAAGTCTCCGCCCATGTAGCGCTTACGTACTTCTAGTACTGGGGAAAGACAGGAAACCAGCGAACCAGCACATAGACCTGAAGGTTGTTTCTTTGTCCTTATAACCCCCCCCCCCACTATAGTTTCTTCATTTTTGCACTTGAAATCCCTGAGGCTCAGGGGGTTAACTATTGCCCAGGGCCACTCCGTGAATACATGGAACAGCTGGGATGTGAAATCTGCTCTGCTGGGGTCCCAGACCCACGCAAATCCTGTGTCACAGCCCGGCAGCCCCAGAGCAGGGGAGAAGGGTTCATTCTGCTCAAAGATGTGAATTAACAACCTGATGTCTCTTCCCACATGCACCCGCACCCCAGATATGCCACCTCTGTTACTGAGTCTTGGCCAGGGCCACTCTTGGCCTATCTTCCTCTGGGGACCTCGGGTGTCATAGGGCCCCAGTGATCATCCTGATATACGTACTCAGTGGGGCCAGCTCCGACTTCTTCCAGCCTCCAGCTACGTCTATCTGCTGCAGGCTCGCGGGGTCCTGGCCATCTTTGGAGGGGGTGGGAGAAAGAACCTGAGCTTTGGAGTTAGGCAGGTTTGGGCTCAAGTCCCAGCTCTCCCTGTTCTAGCTGTGTCACCCTGAGTAAGTCACCTAACCTCTCTGAGCCCCAGTAGCCCACCTCTAAAATGAGGATGGCAGTATTAAAATTGTTGAGGGGATGGACTGAAGTGATGTGTAAGAACTGTGGGGTTCTCTGCCCACACCAGGCGTGGTTGGCGTGCTTGTTACAGCACCTCATTGTTCCGGCCTGGGGCTTCCCACCAGTGTGAATGATTGGGGGAGGGGAGACGTCAGACGCCAGCAGGAGTGCCTCCTGACTGGGCCAAGGGAGCCAGTGGGAAGAGTGGCCTTCTGGGTAGACCATGGTTTCATTTCACGTTTTTTTCATGTTCTAATATTACCCCAACTTGCTGCTGTCTTGCAGTTTATGACCCACAACGGGAACCTCCGTGTGAAGGCCAAGTATGAAGCCAGAGTCCCTGCTTTCTACTATATCCCCCAGGCCAACGACTGTCTGTGAGTGGGTGATTTCTTGGTCTCACCTCCCCCCCACTGCTACTCCATTTCTGGTGCCTTTGCCTGTGGTGGTCTTTCTTTTTTTTTTAATTTTCTTAAATGTTTATATTTGAGAGAGAGAGAGAGAGAGCATGGAGGAGGGGCAGAAAGGGAGACAGGATCCAAAGCAGGCTCTGCGCTGACAGCAGAGAGCCAAACACAGGGCTCGAACTCAAACCATGAGATCATAACCTGAGCTGAAGTCGGACTCTTAACCAACTGAGCCCCCCAGGCGCCCCTGTAGTGGTCATTTCTATGGACCTGGTGGATCCAGAAACGTCATGGAGAACAAGTAGACTGGGCCTACTTCCCTCTCTGCCTTCATTGCTTGGATTGTCACTTCCCTGTCTGGGACTCTGTTTCCATAGCTGTGAAATCGGGCATTTTCTCTGTGATCTCTTTGCCTCTGATGTTCTCATAGCCTACTGGTGGTGGCTAACTAGACAGAGAAATGCTGGCATTTTCTTAGAACTAATGCATTTCAGCTGTTCCCTATGGCGTGTTGTGCCCGGGGCTGTCCCACAGGAACTCAGCAGAGCCCCAGTGCAGATGTCCGGCCCCAGATCCCTAAATAGTAACCATATAAATAATAGTAGCCGCTAGTATTTATTCAGCTTTACCCAGGTATTTGTGCTAAATGCTTATGTGCATTAATTTAATTCAACAACTCTGAGACTACACTGCCACGATCCCCATGATACAGATGAAGATCCTGAGGGTCACAGAGACAGAACTGGGACTGACTAGCTCATCTGTCACCAGGGCCTTGTGTTGGGCACCATGGCACTGGAGAAATTCAATATAAGGGCGGGAAGCTGTGACGCATCACGAGGTTTCAGGTCCCTACACGTGGGGTCAGTGTGACCTTGGGACCTAGTGACTTCTACCTCTGCAGGACTGACTACCTGAGGCTTAGCCTCCCTCCCAGGGACTCGGCCTCACTGCCAGCGTTGCTAGACAGCCCCCCCACCCCCGGTATAAATGTGAAGAGGGTACCCTCTGGGCAGACACAGCCTCATGGGGGTTATGGCTTGCAGAGAGCAGGCTGCATTTCAGCCACCATTGTCCTCTAGCGTCAGCAGGAAGCTTTTGGCCAGTGCACAAACTGTACAACTGCACCTAGTTCCCTGCCATTCTCCATATTGAAACAACCCGGGGGCTACGATGCGGCAGGGAGGGGCAGGGGAGGCACAGTTTTGTACTCAGAAGCCCCCAGTATTGTTTCCTGACTCCACCACTCTGTAGCTGTGAGAAGGTGGACAAGTTACTCAACTTCTCTGAATCATGGCATCCTCATCTCTGAAATGTAGATAATGATGCCCATATCATGGCATGGTGGTAGAGATTAAATGAGGTAATTTGTGTAAGGTGTCTCACGGGCCACCCAAGAGGCTAGATTTTTAAAATTATTTTTAATGTTTATTTATTATTGAGAGACAGAGAGTAAGCAGGGGAGAGGAAGAGAAAGGGGAGACACAGAATCCGAAGCAGGCTCCAGGCTCTGAGGTGTCAGCACAGAGCCCGACGTGGGGCTCGAACCTACAAACTGTGAGATCATGACCTGAGCCGAAGTTGGTCACCCAACCAACTGAGCCACCCAGGCACCCCGCAATAGGCTAGTTTTAATCCATTTCTTTGGAATGCCCAACTGGGGGATATGCCAGGCTTAATTCGAGAGGCTCCGGCTCCCCTTGCCTCACTGCTGCCCCTCAGCCTTTGCTGCAAAGGGAAAGGAACAGACATTCGATGAACACTTACTATATGCTAGGCTTTCTGCCTGCACCACAGACACTACTTGCTGTGGCTTCAGCTGCAACCCTATATCTTATCCCCTTTTAGCAGAACACTCATGGCCTCCTCCCTGTACTTAAAAAGTCCTCTAAGTTCCCCACCCCTGGGACCAGGTCTGGGGCCTCAGTCTGCATTCCCTCTCCCAGCTCTGATCCGGTAGCTCAGGATTCCGTGGTGGGCTTGGTGACTCTCCCCAACGTGCTGGGCATGAGGGCTTTGCGTTCGTTAGGACTCTTGATTGTAAGTGATGAAAAACCAGTTTAAACCAGCTTAGGCATGAGGGGATTTTCTGGGTTCTGGGAATCAGACCCAGAGGGACAGACCTGGAGCCACCCTCAGGAAGGACAAGCCAGGGCTCAAACGCTGTCAGGCCCCTCCTACTCTGACTCTCCTTCCTGTACCTTTCTCTCAGCCAGGCTTCCTTCACAGAGCTAGGAGCAAGGCCACTTCCTGGCCCCCAGCTCCAGATCCCCAGCTCTGGCTCTCAGGATGACCCGGAGAGGCCTTCCAATCCATCCCTCTCTTGATTTTGCTTGGCACAACCCAAGGCAGCGCACTGATTGGCCAGTTCAGGCCAAGCGCCCAGCTCTAGGTCATTCCCGGTGGCTTGGAGGTAAATCTTGGAACAACTCCCTGGAAAAGACAAGAAGGAACCAAACAGTTGAAATAAGTTTTCTGCAGAGTTCACGGAGGACAATATCTGATTAGGCTAACATTCAAGTCCTACGATGTGCCAATCATGGTACTAGACTCTTTTATATATATTTAAACCCCTCCTTGACCCTGAGGGGTAGGTAGATATAATATTATTGACATATTCCCCAAGTTCAGAGGAGGTAAGTAACGTGCTGTTGGTCACACAATGAATAAATGGTAGGGGAAGACCAGGTCTCAAGTGGTCGGATCCCTGGTCACTGCTCTGCCCAGCGTGGCATGCTCAGATTTTATGGGCAAGCCAGAGGAGGAGGTTCATGGACTGCCCTGACTTCAGCTTATGAGCATGTAGAGGGAGTTGGCAGTGTAGATGGTCCAGGAGCCGGTTAACATAGAGGGCTGGGCTGGGGTTGGAATAGCACAGTATGTTTTTCACGTTTAGTTATTTTAGAGAAAGACAGAGTATGAGAGGGGGAGAGGCAGAAAGAGAGAGGGAGACACGGAATCCGAAGCAAGCTCCAGGCTCTCAACAGCCAGCACAGAGTCTGATGTAGGGCTTGAACCCACAAACCATGAGGTCACAGCCTGAGCTGAAGTCAGACACTTAAGTGACTGAGCCACCCAGGTGCCCCAGCCCAGTGGTTTTCATATAGCCCCTTGGGGGAAATCTTTTCCCTCAGGAGACACTGGCAATATCTGAAGACATTTTTGGGTGTCCTACCTAGGGATGGAGGGCTATTGGCCTCTAGGGGACAGAGGCCAGAAACGCTGCTAAACGTGCTACACAACACAGGGTGCTCCCCCTCCCCCACAACAAAGAATTGGCCCCAGATGTAACAGTACCAAGGCTGAGAAGCCCCGGGTGGCCTGAGCTGGCAGTGGCTGTGGTGCCCCCACCCTGTGGGAAGAGGATGCCTCAGACACAGTTGACCGAAGGTTCTCTTTTTAGGGTCTTAAAGGAACAGTGGATTCGAGCGAAGTACGAAAGACAGGAATTTATGGCCGATGGGAAAGCCATCTCACCCCCAGGTAGGTCCTTTTGCGGTCTGAGTTCTAATGAGTCCTAGACAATAAAGTGTTCGAATATTAGGGCCCAATCAGGAGATGTCTGCCGGCCTCACTCTGGCCACAGAGGCCAAGATGTGGGTTCCTCTGTCTCTGAAACAGCAACACATCAGCTGGTGGGGTTTTATGGTCTGAGTGGTTGAGAAGCATTTTTATCTCAGGTCCCCCCGCAGGGCCACAAGTGTGCATATAGAGTCTTAGTATAAAAGTGCAGGAAAGACTCACCCGCTGGGCAGAATAACCAGAAGGCACCCCTGCTGCTGCTGAGAGTGGCCCCTGGTGTGGCAGGAGGCTTGGGCAGGGAGGGATTTCAGCCTCCCTTTCCACCTCCGTGGGGGCACAACCTCATCTCCGGCCCTCCACCCATGGTAGTTCCTGCCCAGCCGCTCTGAGTCCAAGGCGACACTGACCCAGAGAACAAAGCGCACAAAACCGCGAGTGGGCCAGTAGCAGCCGGAGCCCAGCCCGGCGCTCCTGGCCCCCAGGAGCGCGTGGTGTTCTTCAGCCAGCGGGGGCCTCGAGCTCGCTCATTATTTCCGCCCCCTGGACAGTTTCATTAGGCCAACGTCCGCGTGAGGTCAGGCAGGACCACATGGGCGTCTTTTCTCAGGACCCAGCCTCCTTAAGGGCCTATTCTCTCTGTCTTCTTATGAAACAGCCAGGGAAGGAAGTTAAGCAGAGCCCAACTGAAATCATAAGACATTGCAAATCTGGCCCCAGACTGAACCCTGTGTGCTGCCGCTGAGATAGCTAAGTTCGATTTGAGATGTTTTGAGCACTAGGTGGAGCGTTCATTGTCCCCTCAAGAGGGTAGAGTCTTGAGGATGTGGGTGTTCACTCTTTCTCATCTCTGGCGGCCAAGGCGATCGAGAAGGGTTCCTGTGGAAACGGGGAAGAGACAATGCACAGTTCCTGAGAAGGAGGTTTGTTCTCCTGGCAAGAGAAGGCCTCCTGAAGTACTACACTAAGGAAGAGGTAAGGGACCAGGCCGGTGAGGGCTCCCTTCCCCCTGGAGCACTGGCTCTCACCCCCCTGAGGCTGCATTTGAATCAATGGTGCCATGCCTTATGGCTCATCTTAGCTGCTGAGCGTTCAGCACTGCATTCTGCTCCTCTCCCTTGGGGAGGCGATCCATAGAGTCCACAAAAAACACACCTTCTCTTCACTTTGAATCAGATTAAGCCTTGGATGATCACTTGAATTTACTTCACTTATTCATGCACTCGAGAATTTATTTAGTGAGCACTTACTATATACTAGGCATGATTGCGGGCACTGGGGATACAGCGGTGAACCAAATGGAGCTCCTGGTCTCATGGGGCTTTCATTCTAGTGGAAGGAGACAGGTGGTAACCAAAACGTATATCGATATACGATCTATGAGGTGATAGGAGGTGCTATGAAGTAAAATAAAAGTGGGTGGAGCGTTAGGATGGCGGAAGCATGGCTGACATCACGCAGTGGTCAGGGAAGGCCCCTCTGATGACATTTGAGCAGAGAAATGAGTAGAAATGAGCAAGTCATGTGCATATATGGGGGAAGAGTAGAAGAAGTAGAGGGACCGCTATGTGCAGGAGCCCTGAACATCGCCATGGTCATGGCTGGCACACACACCTGCAAGCCCGTTAGAAAATGGCACCTGTGGGAGGCTGAGCCCTGGGGCCCCAGTCTAGATGACCAGAAGCCTAGACTGCACTTCTCCCTTGCACCTTGAGCCAGGGACTTTTTGTTTAGTGCACAGCCCACTCGACCATAAGCCACAGCCCTGACCTGAGCTGGGAGTGTGGTTGGTGGAATTATAGGGCATCAAGGAAACAAAGTGGATTGTGCAGAGGGAGCAAAGAAAAGGATGGGAAGAGATGAACCCATGCAGGACAGGACCGTGTAAGGCCTCGCAAGGCTCAAGATTGTTTTGTGCTATTTTTCTGAAACAGCTTTATCAAGATATAAAATCACTGGGTGCCTGGGTGGCTCAGCCTGTTAAGCGTCCCACTCCAGCTCAGGTCATAATCTCACGGTTGCTGAATTCGAGCCCCATGTCGAGCTCTGCACTGTGTCAGCATGGAGCTTGCTTGGGATCTTCTGTTCCCCCCTCTCTCTCTGCCCCTTTCCTGCTTCTACGCTCCCTCTCAATCTTTTTCTCTCTTTCAAAAATAAATAAACATTTTTAAAAAAGACATAAATTCACACATCATGCAATTTGCCCATTCAAAGCATACAATTAATGGCTTTTAGTATATTCACGGAGTTGTGCAACTGTCACCACAATCAATTTTAGAACATTTTCATAATCCCCAAAAGGAATCCCACACCCGTTGGCCATAATCATCTACCCACTCAACTACCACTGCTCTACTTTCTATCTCTGTAGATTTGCCTATTCCGGATACTTCATTTACACGGAATATGTGTCTTTTGTAGCAGACCTCTTCATTTAGCATATGGTTTTCTTTAAGTTTATTTATTTTGGGGGGGAGGCAGAGAGAGATGAAGAGATATTCCCAAGTGGGCACTTTCAATGCCAAGCCCTACATGGGGCTCAAACCCACAAACTGTGAGATCATGACCTAAGCCAAAGTCAAGAGTCTGACGCTTACCTGACTGAGCCACCCAGACACCATTTACCATATAGTTTTAAGGTTCACTCATATTGTAGCATGAATTAGCACTTCATTTCTTTTTACTGCCAAGTACTGGTCCACTGTATGGATATTTATTTCATCTATTCACTTAGTTGTTGGACATTTGAGTTGTTTTCACTTTTTGGCAAGTACGAATAATGCTGCTAATAGACATAGCATAAAAGTTTTCATGTGGACATATGTTTCCATTTCTCTTGAGTGTTTATTGCTGGGTCACACGGTAACTTCATACTTAATATTTGGAGGGACTGCCACGCTGGTCTCCAAAGTCGCTGCACCAGTCCCTGTCCCCACCAGCAATGTATGAAGGTTCTGGCTGCTCCGCATCCTCCCCAATGCTTGCTGTGATCTGAATTTTCTATTATGGCCACCTTGGTGGGTCTGAGGTAGTATCTGATCGTGATTTGGATTTACATTTTTTTGGTGGCTAATGATGTTGAGTGTCTTTTCATGGGCTTATTGGCCATGTGCACATCATCTTTGTAGAAATGTCTTATCACATCCTTTCTCCATATTGTAATTATCTTATTGGGATTTTTGTTATTTTTTATAGTTCTTTATTCCAGGAAGAAGTCCATATTGGATATATGATCTACAAAAAAAAATTAGGTTTTTTGGATTCTACTCTGACATGAGAAGCCACAGGCAGGCTTTGAGCAGAGAAGTGATGTAATTTGATTTAGACGGTTTACATTTTGGGAATCTAAGGCTTTTGATGGATGAACATTTTGTGGGGACAGTTTCTTCATTTCCATCTTATTTATTTATTTTTAAATATTTATTTTTGAGAGAGAGAGAGAAACAACACAAGTAGGAGAGGGACAGAGAGAGAGGGAGACAGGGAATCAGAAGTGGGCTCTGAGCTGACAGCACGGTGGGGCTTGAACTCACAAACTGCAAGATCATGACCTGAGCCATAGTCAGAAGCTTAACTGACTGAGCCACCCAGGTGCCCCCAGTTTCTTCTTTTTTAAATTTAATTTTATTAAAAAATTTTTAAAGTTTTCTTGTTTTGAGAAAGAGAGAGCGAGTGGGGGAGGGGCAGAGAGGGCAAGAGAGAGAATCCCAAGCAGGTTCTGCACCATCAGCTGAGAGCCTGATGCAGGGCTCAGACTTACTAACCATGAAATCATGACCTCAGCTGAAGTTGGACATTGAACTACGCAGGCGCCCCTGTGGGAATAGTTTTTTCTGTCCTCTTACTCATATTTGCATCAGAGACTATTACTATAATTCTTTTTATTTATTTTTAAAAGATTTCATTTATTTTTTTTATTAAAAAAATTTTTTTAGTAGGCTTCACACCCAGCATGGAGAACAACATGAAGCTTGAACTCATGACCCTGAGATCAAGACCTGAGCTGAGATCAAGAGTCAGATGTTTAACCAACAAGCCACCCAGGCACCCCATAATTTTATTTTAAGTATTCTCTACACCCAGCATGGGGCTCAAATCCACAATTCCAAGATCCAGAGTCATGTGCTCTACCGAGTGAGCCACCCAGGTGCCCCCCCTTAAACTTTTAAAGGAGCACTCTGACTACTATTGGGCTCAAGGTGGGGCAGGGAAGGGGCAAGAGTGGCAGGAGAGAAAGCAGTTAGGAAGCTATTGCAACAATCAAGCGAGGAATCGGGGTGCCTGACTGACTTACTGGCAGAGAATGTAACTCGATCTCAGGGTGATAAGTTCGAGCCTCAGACTGGGATGGAGTTTACTTAAAGAAAATGAAAATAAATAAATAAATTAAAAAAAATACTCAGGTGAGGAATAATGGTGGATTAGACCAGGCTGATGGTGAAGGAGATGGTGATTAGAGGTGGTCTGATTTTGGAAGTAGAACCAACAGGATTTCCTGATGGATTGGCTGTGGGGTGTGAAAGTAAGGAGAATCCAGGGTAATTCCCAGCTTTTTGCCCTATGGAACTAGAAGGACAGATTTGCCATTTGCTGAGCTGGGAAAGACTTTGTTTCCTGAAGGGATGGTCGAGAGCCTTTTTTAGTTTGAGATCCTGATTAGTCGTCATCCAGGTGGACATCGAGAAGGAAGTTGGACATGTGAGTCTAGAAGTTTGGGAAAGTCTGGAGCTAAAGTTGTCGGCACTGAGACTGTGTGTGTGTGTTTTTTAATATTCATTTATTTGTTTTTGAGAGAGAGAGAGAGAAGGAGAGAGAATCCTCAGCAGGCTCCACACTGTCTGTGTGAAGCCTGATGCAAAGCTCCAACTCACAGAGAGGGAGATCATGACCCGAGCTGAAACCAAGAGTCAGACATTTAACCGACTGAGCCCCCCGGCGCCCCAGCACCGAGACTGGCTGGGATCACCTGGGCAGGGAGTGTGGGTAGATGAGAAAAGAAGTGCCAGGACTGAAGTTTTGTTGTTGTTGTTTTTATATATATAATGTGTTATTGGGATAGGTTCCCACTCATCTTGGTTCAGGGGGCTTGCAGTGCTGCCTCCGCTGGGGGAGCACCCTCCTGTAAGTGTTGCGTGTCCTCCTGTGGGCTGGCAGAGGGCAGTGGGGCAGCTCCCCTCCCCCCACCGTTTGGCAGGGACAAAGACGGTGGCGATTTTGTAGCATCCTGCCACGGCACATCCATGAGGTGGAACCTGGGGCTCTGCACCAGGGACTCCTTGCGCTCCCTCTTCTCTTCCGGGGAAGGGTGGAGGAGGTCCCTTGCAAGAAGCATGTTCTTATGGGAGGGGGCGGTCATCACCGCCAGAAGGGAGTGAAAGCAGAAATCCTACAACCAAGTGGTTTAGTTACTTGTTGCTGAATGACAAACCACCCTAAACCTCAGTGGCTTGAGACATCAAGTTATTCTTTCTCTCAACCCCGTGGGTCACCCGTGGCCACTACAGCATGCTCCATGTGGCATCCGCCGGGCCACTCCCCCTGCCGCCCTGCTGGGTGAGAGGGCCCAGGAAGCCTGGGCTCACAGGGCTGGGGCCTCGGCTGCCCCGGGTAGCCTCTGTCGCCCCATGTGCTTGTTCCGCGTTCAGGAGTCTGGCTTGAGCCCCCTTGCAGCTTGGCAGCTGGCCTCCCCGAAGCCCGGGCGGACGGTGCCCGGGTGGACGGTGCTCGGCCTCTTTGGCCCTAGGTCAGGAGCTACCTTGTGTTAATCAAAGCAACTTGAGCAGCCAGCACTGATGCAAGGGGAGGGGCTGCAGACGCCCCCTCTTTATGGGTATAATGGCTCGTGGGTCCTGGGAGGGAAAGGATTGGGGAGGACCATCTCTGGAGATTATTTACCACACTGAGTCCTGAGACATTGCAATACTTAGAGGGCAGAAGGGTGAGACGTTTCCAGCAGAGAATGTGAAGGAGTGGCCAACAAAGGCAGAAGAGGACAAGCTCTGAGCACGTTAGCCGTGACCTGATTCCATTTCCTCTATGGAGACCTTTTTTTTTTTTTTTTAATTGCCCCTGTGGCCTTTCTACATGGACCAGAGCAATGCCAGCAGGTCTGTCCGGTGTGACTGCAGTGGAAGGCCCAGTGAAAAATGGTGGGGGTGAAGAGTGTTAACCCTCCAAGTGAGAATTAGGGATGTCTTCTCAGCCTTCAGTGTAAAGCACTGAAACAAAGTTGTGGGTGCAAAAGGCAGGAGGAGAAGGGGCTGCTGCAAAGGGAGGAGGGGCCGTGAGACTTGGCCTCGAGGCGAGTCCCTCCGTGGCTGGCCAAAGAGCCTCTGTCCTCGGCCGGTTCAGTCTCAAACGGTCTAAAGACAGAATGAGTTGCTTTTGTTCTTTATTTCTTTTCCCAAAGGGACTTTTTGAAGGTTTGTTTTTTATTTTGAGAGAGAGAGAGAGAAAGAGAATGTGGGTAGGGGAGGGGCAGAGAGAGAGAGGGAGAGAGAATCCCAACCAAGTAGGCTCCAGTCTCAGAGCAGAGCCCAACGTGGGGCTCAGTCTCACAACCATGAGATCACGATCTGAGCTGATATCATGAGTGGGAAGCTTAACTGACTGAGCCATCCAGGTGCCCATAAAGGGAAAATTTTTAAATTGTAAAGATAACTCATCTTTATGTAAAAATTTTGGGTAATACCAAAGAATAAGTGTAAAGAAAGTGAAACTCAATATAATAAAATAATAATACCCAGGACACATTTTTAAAAAACTTTACAAAGTTGGAGCGCCTGGGTGGCTCAGTCAGTTGAGCATCCAACTTTGGGTCAGGTCATGACCTCGTGGTTTGTGGATTTGAGTTCTGTGTCAGGCTCTGTGCTGATGGCTCTGAGCCTGGAGCCTGCTTCAGATTTTGTGTCTTCCTCTCTCTCTCTCTGTCCCTCCCCCACTCACTCTCTCAAAAAAAAAAAGTAAAAAATAAAATAAAATAAAATAAAATAAAATCCTACAAAGCAAAAAGAAAAGGAGAATCCATTGGAAAAATAGGTAAGGAAAATAGACTGGCAGTTCATAAAAAAGGAAATCAAATGCCTGATCAATAATAAGAGATACTCAATCTCTGGCAGTCAGGGAAATGCAAACTAAAGCCATAATGCCATATATACCACACACTCACCAGAATGGCCGGCATTAATGCATCGGCAAGGATGTGGAGGAACCAGAACTCCCATACGCTCCTGGTGGGAGTGTGAAATGATACAGCCACTTGGGAAGACCATTTGGCAGTTTTTAATAAAGGTAGATACACACTTAAGCCTATAAGCCAGCCATTCCACTCCTAGATATTCACTGAAGAGGAATAAAAACATATGTCCATAAGAAAACATTTGTACGCAAATGTTCATAGATGATTTATGCATAAAAAAATCACCAAAACGTGCAAAGGACCCAAGTGTCCATCCACAGCCAAATGAACAAGTTGTAATATATCCATAGACTGAATATTACTGGCAATAGGAAGAGACAAACTACTGATAAATGCAACAATGTAGATGAATCTAAGATACATTATTCTGAGCAAAAGAAGCCTTATACAGAAGTGTGCACTATATAATTTCATTATAAGAAGTTGTAGAACAGGTGAAACCACTTTGTGTCAATAGAAAGGGGATGCGTGATTGTCTGGGGTTGGGGTAGGGTGGGAATTGACTGCCAAGAGGGGTGAGGGAAGTCTTGGGGTGACAGTGATGTTCTATATTTGATTGTGGTGGTGCTTATGTGGGTATATCCATTTGTCGAAAATCAATCTGTATTCTTAAAATGAGTGCCACTTATTATTTATAAATTCTATCCCAGTAAAGTTGATTAAATGAAAATAAACAGTGATATCCAATTTCATATCCATCATATTGGCAAAAAATGGCAATCTGCCAATCACGCGTTGGTGGGGATAAAGGGAAAGGAGCACTCCTCTGTTATTGAGTGTAGTGTCCATTTCTTTGTTCAGTATTCTATATTGAAGTAAATATTGGTACACCCACTGCAGAGAGCAAGTCAGCAGCATAATCTGTCAGCTTCTAGTAGGTCGAAGATGTGTACACCTGTGATCTGCAATTCCATTCCTAAAAATATACTGTGACACATATGTGTGCCAGGGACACAAGCTGACTGCGGCTTCACTTATGGTTGCCAAAAAAATCAGAAATGATCTCAATATCTGTGGCTAGGAAAATAGACTGGTAACTTTTGGTGTGGTCATTCACAAAAGCAAACTAGGTTGCTACATCTCAACATGAATAGAACTCAGAAATATAATCCTGAGCGACAAAAGCAAGATTTACAGTGGTACATATAGTATGATACCATTTATGTACCTTAAAGACGCAGAAAACAATACTGTGTATTGTTCATAGACAGGCATATGTAAAAGTACAAAAAGTTAGCTAGTGGCATCTGGGTGGCTCAGTCAGTTGAGTCTGACTTCAACTCAGGTCATGATCTCACTGTTCATAAGTTTAAGCCCTGCATCAGGCTCTATGCTGACAGCTCTGACCCTGGAGCCTGCTTTGGATTGTGTGTCTCCCTCTCTCTCTTCCTTTCCCCCTCTTGCACTCTCTCTCTCAAAAATAAACATTAAACATTTTTTAAAAATAAAAAGTGAGTGAGAAGAATAAACATCAGACTCATGACAACAATGGCCTGGGGGGAATACAAGAGAATGGGATAGAGTAAATAGTGGTGAAAGGGATTTTTGCCTTTATTCATAATATCGTGTTTCTTTTAGAAAAAGGAAGAATATTCACAAATTTAGATACTCTTTTTTTGTGTTTTTAGTATTTCTAATAGTAAATATTCAAAAAGGAAAGTTTTCCAGGGGCACTTGGGCGGCTTAGTTGGTTAAACCCCTGACTATTGGTTTTGGATTAGGTCATGATCTCATGGTTTTGTGTGTTCAAGCGCCACATAGGGCACTGCCAGTGCAGAGCCTGCTTGGGATTCTCCCCCTCACCTTCTCTCTCTTCCCCTTCTCCACTTGGCACTGTCTCTGCCTTTCTCAAAATAAGTAAATAAACTTTATTTATTTATTTATTTTTTAATTTTTTACATGTTTTTTAATTTATTTTTGAGACAGAGAGACAGTGTGAGCAGGGGAGGGTCAGAGAGAGAGGGAGACACAGAATCTGAAGCAGCCTCCAGGCTCTGAGCTAGCTGTCAGCACAGAGTCTGACACGGGGCTCGAACCCACCAGCCATGAGATCATGACCTGAGCTGAAGTCGGATGCTCAACCAACTGAGCCACCCAGGCGCCCCTAAATAAACTTTAAAAAACAAAAAAGGAAGTGGTGCCTGGGTGGTTCAGTTAGTTAAGCGTCCAACTTAGGCTCAGGTCATGATCTCACAGTTCATGAGTTCAAGCCCTGAGCTGGGCTCTGTGCTGACAGCTCAGAGCCTGAAGCCTGCTTCTGATTCTGGTCTCCCTCTCTCTCTGCCCCTCCCCCACTCACACTCTGTCTCTGTCTCTCAAAAATGAATAAACATTAAAAAAAAAAGAAAGCGTTCCAGTAGTCATTCAAGAAAACCATTGTTAAGAATGTTGATGTAAACATGTCTATGTTTTATCCATGTTCAAATTGACATATGTTACATATGTATGTATATATACATGTATAGAAATAATGTACATATACTTTTGTGTGTCTATATGTATAATTTCTTATATTAGTAGGTTCCTACTCTACATCCTCTTTTCTGGGACTTGATATTTCTCACCCATGGATATCATGGATGTTTTTTCATATAATAATATTGATCTAAATTACCCTATAAAAATTCTTTGGTATTTCACTGTATGAAATGTACCATGATTTATTTATTTAGCCCATTATCCCTCATGTATATTTACATTTTTTTTAAATAAATGTTTTATTTATTTTTGATACAGAGAGAGACAGAGCATGAGAGCGGGAGGGGCAGAGAGAGAAGGAGACACAGAACCAGAAGCAGGCTCCAGGCTCTGAGCTAGCTGTCAGCATAGAGCCCGACGCGGGGCTCAAACCCACAAACGTGAGATCTGACCTGAGCCGAAGCCGGAGGCTTAACCGACTGAGCCACCCAGGCGCCCCTATATTGACATTTTTGAAACATTTATTTTTGATTTCTTTTTGAGAGACAGAGCATTAGCAGGGGAAGGGGAGAGAGAGAGACGAAAATACAGAATTTTGAGCTGTCGGGACAGAGAGCCTGACATGGGGACTCGAACTCATTAAGTGGGAGATCATGACCTGAGCCAAAGTCGGACCCTTAACTGACTGAGCCATCCAGGCGCTCCCTCCCTCATGTATATTTAAATAATAGTTTTCTTCTCCTCCTTCTCCTACACCACCACCACCACCACCACCATTGTTCTGAAAAACACAGCAACAAACATTTTTTGGCATACGTGTTTGCACAGTAATGCAATTACTACCTTGGAATAGATTCTTAGATGTGAAACTGCGACTCAAGGCAAAATACTGAACATTTTAACAAATATGACCAAATTTTCCTCTAGAGAAGATTAACCAAAAGAACGTTGCTCAGTGATGGAAATGTTCTGTGTCTGCCCTGTCCAATACCCTAGCCACCAGCCACACGTGGCTCCCTGAGCACTTGAAATGGGGCGGGGCATAAGGAACTTAAGTTTTGTTTTTATTTAATTTTAATTTAAATAACCACATGAGGTTAGTGGCTGGCACAGGTCTAGAGTGTTTGTGTCATTTTCCTCTCTCATCAACTGCGAAGGAAAGCACTCTCTTCCCTTCCCCGCTTCCCTGCCAACACAGTGGAGCACTGAGGGGAGCGTCCCAAGGCCCCCACACCTGCTTTCATCTGTTCATTTGTTTTATTGGTTTGGCTTCCATAGGGAACTTGCTTCCAAAAAATAATCTGTGGTTAAAAGGTCTGACAAGTCATAAATTCAGACCTGTCTATGCCCCTTTTCAGCTTTGGGAAGCCAATCTGATTAAGTAGGAATGGTGGCATGACTGAAATGTAGGAGAACAGCAGAGCCCCTGTTGGTCTTAATATTAGAGTGAGAACATTTAAAAGCCATGAAAGGTTACAGATCGGTCATCTGTTGGTATCAAGGCCTTGGTGAAGGTGGGGAGATGTCACCTGCTTCCTCTCTTTCAGGGTAAAGGCCCCAAAGCTGTCATCAGCATCAAAGACTTGAATGCCACCTTTGAGACGGAGAAGATAGGGAACCCCCACGGACTGCAGATCACCTACAGGAAAGAGGGCCACATCAGGAACCTGTTCGTGTACCACGAAAGTGGGAAGGTGAGCTGTCCCGCGTTGCTATGCCGGCCTCCAGCCTGCACCCCAGGACTCTGCAGGCCCGCCCCGCCAGCGCCTTTCAGCTGCCCCTTGAGATTTGCGGCTGCCGTTTGCCTTTGCCTTTGCCTGTGGTCACCTTCCAGTCTGAGATGGCTGTATGAGCAGGCAGAGCGCGATGAGGGAGAGACACCTGGCAGGGACAGTGGCTGCATCTGGACAGCGCACAGCCACTCGGGAGTCCAGCTAGTAGGAGGGATATGCCCCCGGATGACCAATGCAGGCAGGGCCGAGATTCTGAACGAAGGGAGCAGGAACGGACGGAGGACCTGGCGGCAGTGACCGCTGGGGCCTTGCTTCTCAGCAGGTGGTCCTGTGGTCCTGTGCTAACAGCGTGAGCATCACCTGGAGCTTGTTAGACTAGGGTTTCAGGCCCACCTGAACCTGCGGAATTAGAAATTGCATTTTAGCAGGATCTCTAGGTGATCCTTAATCTTAATCTAGGTGATTGAGAAATCAGGGGCGCCTGGGTGGCTCAGTCAGTTAAGCGGCCAACTCAACTTCAGCTCAGGTTACGATGTCACAGTTCTATAGATTGAGCCCCATGGCAGGCTATGTGCTGACAGTGCAGAGCCCGTTTGAGATTCTCTCTCTCTCTCTTAAAATAAATAAATAAACATTAAAAAAAAATCAGTTCTGCCAGAGAAGAACAAGCCAGTAGTACAGGTCCAAGAGACTGAGCAGGGCCACAGGGAGCAGTCATGTGACTGGGGAGTCATGAGCTCCGTGGAGGTGGCGAGGGGTAAAGGTGAGGCCTGGCACTTGTGAGTACCCGTCACAGCTGTGCCAGGCACTCTTCTTGGCTATCACGACCCTTCCTTCCTTCCTCCCTCCCTTCCCTCCCTTCCTTCTCTTCCATACTCTTCCGTATCCAACATGAAGCTTGAACCCTGAGATCAAGGGTCACATGTACTCCCTGAGCCAGGCAGGCGCCCCACAACGCATCATTTCCTTTTTTTTTTTAATGTTTATTTAGTTTTGAGAGAGAGAGAGAGAAAGAGAGAACATGAGTGGGGGAGGAACCGAGAGACAGAGACACAGAATCCAAAGCAGACTCCAGTCGCCCTGAGCTGTCAGCACAGAACCCGACGTGGGGCTTGAACCCACAAACTGCGAGATCATGATCCGAGCCGAAGTTGCACCTACTCAAGGTTGAGTAGGCTTAAACAACTGAGACACCCGGCACCCCACACAGTACATCATTTCTCAATCCTCAGAACAGTCCTGGAAGTGTTTTAACCCTGTGTCCCTGAGGGATGGGCATTTTAACTCAGACTATGGCTCCCGAGTCCTGCGATCCGTTTTACCACCCTGCGTGCCCCTGCTGGAGGGCCAGTCCTTGGCCGCAGGGGCCAGGAGCCTGATCCAGGGACTGGATCTTCCCGAGCAGCCCTTGCACTGGGATGCTCTCTTCATGGTCTGGGCAGAGCTCCCAGTGGTGCAGTCTGAGGAAGAGGGGTTCGGAATCAGAAACCGGAGCCCTGGGTCTTCCACTCTGGGCTGTTCCTGGGGCACACCCCTTCTTCTCTGCCATCTGTTTGTTTATAGATCAGAACACCCGCCTCCCAGAGGGGTTTTGAGGGTTGAGTGACCATGAACCGAGAATGTGAAAGCATTTCAGCACGGTGAAGTGCGTTTCAAACACTAGCCGCTGCTAATTATTTATTTGCTCGTGATGGTCGCAGATGTAAAAGGCAAAAAATCTTAGGGGCAATTTCCCATCTCTATCACTTATTCATTCATGAAGTCACTCTCAATGAATCCTTATTGGGCCTCCGCAGTGTAGGTGTAGAGAGCGTGGTAGTGAGCAGACAGAGCCATGGCTGGGCCTCCAGGATCTCAGTCTGGGGAGGGAGTCAGATGGGGAAAGAAGCACCTGCCGATGCTGTGTGATGGGCTGTCCGTCGTGCTGAGGTCCCACGGGAAACATGTAAGTGGCCTAGTCTGGGAGGATGGGCAGTCAAAAAGGCGTTCCAGAGGAAAGCGCTTCTATTTAAAAATTATGGGAATATGTTGAAGACGAGGACACTCAAATCAACCTAAAAGGAGCATGAATGGGAAATAGGGGTATTTATTTTAAGGGCAACAAATATGGCCGCGGAACTGTGTGTGAGAGAGAGAGAGCTAGCAAGAGACAGGAGTGAGCACTCTTACAGGGGCACACTGTTCTATGACACCAAAGGTGCAAGTACATGTTGGACTTACTTATTTCTCTAAATTCAAGGACCTCCAGGGGCACCTGGGTGGCTCAGTCGGTAGAGTGTCCTACTTCAGCTCTGGCCATGATCTCATGGTTCATGAGTTCGAGCCCCATGTTGGGCTCTGTGCTGACAGCCTGGGGCCCACTTTTGAGCCTCTGTTTCCCCTTTGCCCTTTGCCCCTCCCCTGCTTGCACTCCCCCTCTCTCAAAACTAAAAATAAAAAAACATTTAAATTCAAGGACCGCCAAAGTGGCAAGAAATCTAAGATCAGTCCTCTTTCTTGACTTCCTCCCTTGGTTTTACCAGAATCTTGGGCCTGGGGGACATGGAGGAGAGCCCTGGTTCGTGGTCCCTGGGGGGCTCTCTGCTGTTGCCCCACGTCCACATTGGATGCCAGGGGCCGCCCCGCTGTGTCAGTCACCATGCAAGGGCTTTTGCTGAGGTGCCCAAGGTTTCTGATACTTACAGGATCTGGCCCCTTCCGTTTGCCCAGTTGTAGAGCATCTGACAACTTGGGTCTGGCTGTTCTCTTCCCTTCAGTGCCGCGGCTTAAGCTGCAAACTTGTGCCTGGAGGAGCCAGTGGGTACTTTAAAAGTGAGGTGGATGGGGCACCTGGGTGGCTCAGTCCATTAAGCGCCCACTCTTCATTTCAGCTCAGGTCAGGATCTCATGGTTTGTGAGATCGAGCCCCTCGTGAGGCTCTGTGCTGACAGCATGGAGCCTGCTTCGGATTCGGTGTTTCCCTCTCTCTCTGCCCCTCTCTTGTTCACACACTTGCTCTTTCTTTGTCTCAAAATAAACAAATAAACTTTAAAAAAAAGTGGACAGCTAGAAGGCTGTAAAGCAGGAAAACCTGTACAGAGGACTGGAACCAAACAAACATGTACGCAGGTAGGATTTGGCCCTACGGTCTCCAGTGAGTGACCAAAGTGAAGGTCTGGGTGAGTCTTTTCTGGGACGGCCCTGTTCCTTTAGTGCCTGGGAACTGACAGGGTTGTTAGCTCCCAGGACAAGAGAGCTCTGAACTCCGGATACTACTTCCAGATACTAGGCCAGCGAGCTGGTGAGAGAGAAATGGTAATTATGTTGCATTCCTGGGAAATGAATTTCAAATGAATTTCTCAATCACCATATTACATCAAGGTGTAGCACTGTGGCTATTTGAACAATCCCCCATTCCAAATTCTTGGGAGAAGGAACCTGGTATGCCCCATTTAGCCTCTCCATTGGCCCAGCCCTGGCCCAGTGGCTGTGGCCAAGAAGGGGAGGCTCCTAGCAGCAAATGTGGCTGCCTTTGTGGGTGAGCCGTGAGCGGTGAGAACGGGTGGGGTGGTTCTCCTAGAAGCAAGGGCTTGGGCTGGGCAGAAAGCCATTACAACTAACTAAACTCCGGGAGGAGCCGAAGCTCTGCGTGGGGTGAGGGAGGAGGGATGGGCAGGGCAGAATATGCGCGGAGGAGCAAGTGTTTTGGGAGGATTGCAAATGGTTTTGTAAGGAGGGAGCTCAGAGGGCAAAGTAGTCATACTTAGATTTTTCTCCTGAGGATAGCAGAGAGGGCTCTGAGCTAGCCTCGGTTACATTTTCAATGAGAAAATCGCTCTGGCTGCTGTGGGGAGGACCCACTGCAGAGCAGCGAAGCCAATGCAGAGCCCCCTAGATGGGTGGCCCATACCGCCAAGGGTACATTCCCCCCAGTGTGCTACAAGTCCAAGCCAGCTTGGGCCATGTTGCACTCCAGATGATGAGCATGTCTATCAGAGGAGAATCCCCAGGTGCACCACCCCCACTTAACAGCCCGTCTTTGACATCTGAGGACACTTGCTCCTCCAGTGATGTCCCACTGGCCAGCATCACATCACCAGAGAGCTTGTTAGGAATGTAGGATCTCAGGCTCCACCCACCCCAAACCCCCTGGATCCCAATCTGCACTTTAAAGAGACCATCAAGTGATTCTTAGGAATATCAGGTTATTTTCAAACTCTAGTGCAGGTCAGCTTCCTCCTTCCCCAGGGCTCTGGACATCTCCCTCCCTGTCATTGGCTTCCCACCTGCTCAGGGGAGCCCCCAGGCTCTGTGATCAGCGCTCAGGCCACTGAACAGAACTGAGGGTTTGTGCATGTGCTGAACTGGAGACGCTTCCGGCTCCCTGCCAGCAGACTCCGCCCGCCACGACTCCATCTCACAGGCTGTCTGTCCCCATTTTTCTCCGCAGGAGATAGTGGACTGGTTCAATGCCCTCCGAGCAGTCCGTCTGCAATACCTAAAAACGGCCTTTCCTGAGCTCCCAGAGTCTGAGGTGAGCTAAATGTGAACCCTGACTTCTGAGTCTCCTCCCTGCCACTTCTGGTCCTTCTATGCTGACCCCTCAAAATACTCAAAGGCTAGACTAGCTTTGTGCACAAGACCTTGAGATTTGGGGCTGGATACTCAGAGGGAAACCAAAGGGTTCCTTCAGGGGGTTATGGCCTCACATGTGACTCTCTCTCTCAGGGACGCATAGCCACTGTTCCCAGTGTCGAGGGGCTTGGGATTTGGGCATCGCTTTCTGACCCCTTCTCCCACTGAAATGTGCAAATGATCCTTAATGTACTGCTTACAAAGTGCTTTGGAGCCCCTTTTATCTAGTAATCCCTGGCAGTAGGCAGTTAGGTGGGGTGATCGTTCCCATTTTATTGATGAGAAACCGAGTCCCAGGAAGGTCAAGTGAATACCCAAAGGTGCTCTTCCCACTGGAGTGTCCTCCCGTTGCCCCTCTGTGTTCTGGTCTCGGGAAGGTGATGGGATCTTCTCCGTTACAGTTCAGACAGGAACAGTCTGCCTTCTGTGGCCAAGGTCACAGTGACCCTGAGAACTTGATTTTGGTTGTCCTCAGACATGTGGGGCATCTGTCTCTCAGGCGTGAGGGACAGACGGTGCTGCCTCGAGCCAGGAGGCCTGGGTTTTCACGGGTGCCCTGTCGCTAACTTGCTGTTTGATGGCCGCTGGTCAGGCCACTTCTCCGAGCATGGGTTCCCTCATCTGTAAGATAGTGGTGGGTCTGGGCCATCTTCAGGGTCCCTTCCAGCTCTGAGGTCTATGGTCTGGCATCTGCTTTAGACCCTGCTCTTAGAGGATTTTGTAAATAATTGGGGTGCAGACACCATATTAATCCTGGATTTTTTTTGAGAGACAGAGACAGAGAGACGGGGGAGAGAGAGAGAAAGAGAGAGATAGAGAAATCCCAAGCAGACTCTGCACTGGCAGCACAGAGCCTGATGTGAAGCTCAAAGTCACAAACCATGAGATCATGACCTGAGCTGAAATCAAGATTGGGATGCTCAACCAACTGAACCACCCAGGTGCCCCCCTGCCCCGGGATTTTCTTATTCCAAACTGTTAGACCCTCCTTGAAAGCCTCAGTTCTCCTTCATTCCAAGGTTTTCAGGGAGCTAAGTTTTGGAAATGGGTGTCCACTCCAGGCTGGGCGATGCATCAAGATGGCAGCTCCCTGGGAACGACTCCAGCCAAGCCTGGGGCAAGAGCCTCCGGGTCTGTAGAGTCAGGACCCAGAAGGATGAAATGCTTGCTCTGCAGGGAGGCCGTTGTGGGTGCTGCCTGCTGACTGGGATCTCAGAGGACAGAGTGCAGACTCTCAGCCTGAGTCACTGGGCTGGCACTCCAACTTTGCTGACCCCTGCAGAAGAAATCGGTCTTTGGCCAACTCCTCAATGTCCTCTTGCCTCCCCTCACCCACCGCTGCTCTCCTCCCCACCCTCATCTCTCCGCTGCCTTTCCCCACCCCATGTCCAGGGATGGTGTGAGGTTCTGGGCCATTGCCTGGACCTGGCTCAAGCTCAGGGAGGCAGAGACCAGACAGCCGAGGTGTTCCAGTGTGGAATGTGGTCCTAGACTAAGAAACGCATGGCCTCTGAGGTCAGAGGAGCTGATCTGTTGCACCTCACCTCTCGGAGCCTCGGGTTCCACCTCTCATCACCGTGGGGACAGCACCTACTTTCCAGGGCTGTTGTGAGAATCGAGAGCCAAGGCTTTTGAGATACTGCAAGGAGCGCTCCATCCATGTGATCTTCCTGCTTCCAGTTGTTTCCCTGGCCTAGCCGAGCCTGACCCTGGCCCAGGTTCAGACCATCAAGCAGCTTGGCACTCTTTTTTCCAAATGAAGGAACTAACGCCTACAGAATGTAGTTTAGGGAGAGTGGAGTAGTATAGTTTATTTTTTCACAATTTTCTTCCCTTCAGACTTCCCAGACTTCACTTCTCCTTTGCCCCATCCTAGGATCTGGAGCTCTGGAGGAGCCGCTCTGCTCTGGGAAGCCTGGGCTGTCATTCAAAGCTCTAGACTTGCCAGTTTGAGCCCCTGGGGTATGGTGGGGGCAGTGTTCATTCCTGGAAATTTCTCTGAGTATCGGTTGGCAAGCTGGAAAGATTCCTGGAGATCATACCATCCAGTCTCCTCATTACTCAGAGCAACATGGGCCCAGAGAGGGACAAGGTCTTACCCAGGTCATACAGCTCATCGAGGTCAGAACTGCAGCCAGACTCTAGATCTTCCAGCGCCTAGTCCAGAACTTTTTCTACTTGCCTATTCTGCTACCAACTCCTGTGGGCCTGCATCAGAATCCCCAGCAAGGACCAGATCTTGGCCTGGGGCCTGGTCAGAGCACTCTGGCATGAGTCCACTCAGTGTCATGGTGAAGTGGTAGGTGTACCACGAGTGTTCTTCTAGTGTCTGCAGGCCTTGGTGTGAACCCCAGCTTTCCAACCTGCCAGTCACATGACTTAGGGAAAATCCCCAACCACTTCGTGAGGCCTGGTTTGTTCTGATGTCCAACGAAGATAAAAGTATCCACCTCGTGGGGTCGGGGAGAAGGGCACCCAGAGCCTGACAGAGTAGACCCTCAGAATATGCCCACTGAAGACACCAGGAGGGTCTCCTCAGAGCCTTGCCGATGTCTATGCCTTGGGGATACGGAAGGAATCCTTAGACTAAGTCCTTACACCAAGATTCGGCCCTGCTGGTCAGTTCTGCAAACATTGGAGATGCTGCCGTCTGCCTCTGTTGAAATATTAATATTGCACCCATTTCACATTCCAAATATAACCCCGTGAACCACGAGCACACATCCTTCCCCATTCCAAACTTCCCTTTTGTTGGGGAGCCTTGAACCCCTGGCATGTGAGTCAGGGGGTCAGTGTATGTCTCTCCTCCCCCAGCTCGTGCCCCTCATCACCAGGAACTACCTCAAACAAGGCTTCATGGAGAAGACGGGTCCGAAGGTACATTTCACTGCTCTCTGTGGGACTCAGGGGGCCCTGGTTCCAGCGAGTAGGGCAGAATTTGGGAAGTAGGAAAGTGGAGACCCAGGAGTGGGAAGAGGAAGGGAAGTCACCCAATGTGTGTGAGTTCTGGGGGCCTAAAGACCAAGCGGAGACTGGTGAGCGGGTGTGTGGTCCAGCATGGTGCCAGTGCCTCTCCCCGTCCGTGGCCTCCTTCTTTATCAGCAGTGGCTACAGCCTCTTAACTCCATCCAACTGAGCTGACTCCTGGGACAGCAGAACTGAAAAGGGACTCTTTTGGGGGCACAGCTTTTGCACTTTCCAGAACCCTTCTGTGGCCTTATGCTGGGGGCCTACCAGGACTGTCCTAGTGAGAGAGGGGCTTGTGATTGGTCTGAGAAAACACACCTCTGCAAACACACACACACACACACACACACACACACACACACACACACACACACACACGGGCACATAGGCACACCCCTCCCCAGCACACACACCCTCCCTCTGACTCAGCTCCTGCTCTCTTTCACCGAACCTGCCCCAACCCCCCAGCGCTGCTCATCTGCACTCCTCTCCAAAGGAAGGGAAGCCTGGCCGCTCCTGGGCCTCCCTGGAGGCCTGCCGTGAGGGCCCCTCAGCCCCAGCCTGGGTGCCGAGGGGTGAGGCTCCAAGCCCGGAAGTCTGGCTGGCAAGGGTCCTGGTGGTTGGGAGGGGAGGAAGGTGGGAGAAGGGAGGAGGAAAAGGGAAAGCAGGGGGAGCCTCCTAAAAACAAAACAGAAAGAACTGCCAAAGCAGCAGCAAGTCAATGCTTTGTTTATGTTTTAAGGTGTCCTATGTTGACAAAATTGTTGTCGAGAGTGCAGTGGAAGGGCTTGGGCAATCGGTGTGAAAGAAAGCCCCGGGCAGCTTAGAAAGGAGTGGAAGGGTTGCACATTTTGTTTTCTGCCTTCGCCAGCCAATGGCACAGCCAGTCCGCAGCGGTTCTTGCCAGGGGCTTTCTTTCCCCTGACCTCAGTTACAATTTCGCCAAGGCCAGCGCTTTCGGCATTGCTGAGCAGTGACTACTTCTGATTTCCCCAGCTTCCTTTTTCTGAAACTTCTTCTCCGCAACCTGAGAAAGCAGAGGGCATCTCTTCCTACTCATAGCAGCACGCTGAGGCACTGGATATCGCTGGCAGGGGGTCAGAGGGTGGGCAGAGCCTCAGGGAGGGGCCCGGGGGTGTCTGAGTGGGAGGGGACTACCCAGCTCCTGAGGTGTAGCCCAGGCTGGCTCTCAGACCTCCATACCCACCCACCCCCACCCTTGGCTGACCTTGGTATGCGGTTCCCTCTTTTGCAGCAAAGAGAACCTTTCAAGAAAAGGTGGTTCGCCCTGGATCCCCAGGAGCGGAGGCTGCTCTATTACAAGAACCCACTGGTAAGAGCCCCTGCCGGCCCCTCTCCAGTGCACCCCCAGACAGGAGGGGGTCAGTACTAGCGGTGGGCCGTGGGGAAGCTGAAGCTGGAGAAACCCGGCAAGGGACACACCTCCACCTTTGCTTCCTCTCCTGTGCGTGGAACTATCCTCTCACACCTCGCAGGAAGTCCATGTGTCCTCAATGCTGCCAGTGTCGTTAAACAGGTCGTTTGTCACCCCCGAGTCTCCTGGGCTCACTTCTCACCAGGAGGCTAGTGGTTAGGACCGTGGGTTTTTGAACTTTCAGCCCTGCCTCTTAGTGGTATGCCCTGGGCAGGGCACTTAACTCTCAGCCTGTCTCTTCCTCTGGAAGGTAGGCCTTCCTCAATGGTTGCCATGAGGATTATATGAGTTACTTAAGGTAAACCCCTTGAACTCTTGGGACATATAAGCGGACAAGCTGTCCATAACTGTTAAGTATTATTTAACAGGTCACGTGTGTGATTCATTTTATGGGTTTTTTTTTGCCCTTCCAAATTCTGGGTCCCACCAAGCAGAACCCCCCAGCAGAGACCCCTGCCAGGCACAGAAAACACCTCTTCCTAGAACACAGCTTGGGGGGATGTCTGGGCTGCAGGTGTCCCTCTGCCCCAGGCGTGGCGTCTGATGACCATGCGCCTTCCATTTCCAGGACGCCTTTGAACAGGGCCAGGTTTTCCTTGGGAGCAGCGAGCAGGGCTACAATGTGTACGAAGACGTGCCCAAGGGCATCCGAGGGAACCGCTGGAAAGCCGGCCTCACCATCGTCACCCCCGGGCGGAGGTTCATCTTCACCTGCCCCAGCGAGAAGGAGCAGCGGGAATGGCTGGAGAGTTTTCAGGATATCCTCTCCCGCCCCTTAACGCCCCTCAACCTCCTCAGTAAGATGCATGGCCCGGGGTTGGTTCTTTTGGCCAAGGGCAGAGGGCGGAAAGGGGCCCCATGGGGTTCAGCCGTGGGCCCTGAAGCCGAGGTCCTGGCTTTTCCCATTTTCTTCTCTTCCCGCCAAAGAAAGGTACAGACAGTGCACATTATTGTCAGCAAGCCCTCTCCGTCCATGCAGAGCTCCTCTGTGGGGAGCCCTATCCCAGAACCATTGAGTCCAGGAGCCAGCAGCTTCTCTCTCCCCCCACCCCCCACCCCTTTCCAGTCCCTCTCCTCGTGAGAAAACCCTGGCCTATTATTATTAGCTAAGGTCACACCCACTTGGCAGCTCCCTGAGTCCTGGGTTCCTCCCTACTCACAGAGGGAAGGCTATTTTTAGTGGCCTTCTTTTCTCTGGATCCTCCCTTCTGTCTGCTTCTCTCCCCCTCCCCTTCACCCCAGATGTGTTACCAGTAGGTTTCTTTGTGCTGACAAGCCCTGTGAAAAACGGGAAGACATTCTGAGCTAGGGCAGGAAACTTCTGGCCCAGGGCCTGGTTTGGGGGCACGAGAGAGAACTTCTGTGTTTGGAAAAGTACAGAGTGAGTGAGTGGGTGATCCCACATGGGCTCTTAGGAGAAACCCTTGTGCCCTTTGAGTCTGACCGTATAAAACACACACTTTTTTGACTTTCCGGAATCTTTTTTTTTAATGTTTATTTTTTATTTTTGAGGCAGAGAACATGCACAAGCAGGGGAGGGGCAGAAAGAGAGAAAGAGGGAAACACAGAATCTGAAGCAGGCTCCAGGCTCTGAGCTGTCAGCACAGCGCCCAAAGCAGGGCTCAGACCCATGAACCATGAGTTCATGACCTGAGCCAAAGTCCAGAAGTCTGGCTCTGAACCGACTGAGCCACCCATGCGCCCCTTCACTTTCCAAAATCTTAAAGCCGAGAGCCTGAGAAACATACTTGGAAGTTGTTAGCGAAGGGCCTCAGCTGGTGCTTTCTTTTCCCTGTGGGCCTGAGTCTCGATGTGTCTGTGTCTGTCACTTTCTGCTTGTCTCGCCTCCTCTGGTGTGTGCGTCCCCTCTGCCTTGCACCCTTTCAGTCGGTTTTGCATTCTGGTTCTCTGTCATTGTGCCCTGTCCCCTCGCCGTCCCTTCTCTCCTGCAGGACAGCATTGCCGTGGCTATCACCTCTGCTCTCTTCTTGTTCCTCTGGCAGCTGCATCAACAGAGGGTGGCCACGGCTGCAGGTGACCCATTAGCTGAGGAGCTGGCCACCGGTCACCCGGAGCTTGTGGTGGGAAGGACACCTTCTTACCTTGGCCTTGGCTGCGCAACAGGAGGCCCCCATAGTCAACAGCCATCGCTGGCCGTGAACTCTGCCAAGACTGAAGCTTTGACCTTTACCTGTTGGCTCCCTGGGCCTTCCCACTTCCCAGCCCTGGAGGTTTTGAAGATCTGGCACATGTCCTCATGGCCCAGGACATCTGAAATGAAGGCCCTGCAGTGGGAAGCCACCCACCGTGCCCTGCAAGTGGCGTTTTTACTCAGAGAGAAAAACAGTTTAATCTGGATCGAACCATGAGGAACTTATCAGACAAATTCACATTAGGGACATTCTCTAAAACAGCTGGCCTGGACCCTTCAAAAGTGTTCGCATCATGAAAGATATAGGAATGAGGAAAGTGTTAGATTTAAAAAGACTAAGGAGGCAAGAAAGCAAAATTCATGATTCTTGATTGGATCCTGGAGTTTTATGATGTATTTTGTGTGTTTTTTTTTAAAGATTTTAACTTTTAAGTAATATGTACACCCAACGTGGGGTTCGAACTTGCAACCCCGAGATCAAGAGTCGCACACTCTCCTGACTGAGCCAGCCAGGCACCCCTGGATCCTGGATTTTTTTCACAGCAGCTATCCAGGGCATAATGGAGCTAGCCGGGGACGTTTGAATCTGGATGCAGGCTAGCCAAGGGGGTTGTAAGACTGATACATATGTTGTATTTGTGTAGGAGATTGCCCTTGTTCTCAATGGATACGTGCTGAAGTGTTCAGGGGTCAAGTGTAATAATTTTCAGTCTACAACTGACTCAAATGGTTCAGCAAAGAATAAGTATATGTGCACATGTATATCTAGGGAATGGATACGTGTACATATAGTGTGTGTACGTATACGGAAGACAGGAACTATGTATACAGGGAGAGAGCTAGAGAAAGCGAACCACTGGGAACATGTTAGCAGCTGATGAATCCCGATGAGTCTTTATTGTCCTATTTGTACAAATTTTCTAGAGATTCAAAAGTATTCAAATTTAAGAGTTGGAATTGGGAAAATGTTTAAAGGGAACGTCCACTCCTCACTCTTCAAAAGCAGTGTTTTCCCTACATGAACCAAAAATGTCCTTGGAAAAGTCCCATCTTTGTCCACATTTTAGAAGAAATGAAAATCCAGATAAAAAGAAAAGGAAACCAATGTCCAAACTGATTACCGGCCTGCTCTGGGAGGAAAGAAGCAAGCCAAGGAGAACTCCACTGGACCCCAGGGCAGCCAGCCAGCCAGCCAGTCTGCGTGCCTGCTCTGGCCTGGCCACGAACTTGAGATTGCTGGACACCACACTTTCCTACCTACGTGCCTTGGTTTTTCACTTTCAAATGAGGACGTTGTACTGACTATTGAAATGCAATGGAAGCAACAGGTCCTTCTGAGCAGCTCCCCAGTGCCAGGTTCTGTGCCAAGCCCTGGGCACAGGGCAGATGGTACCTGCTGTCACAGATTACAGGCTGCTGAGGGCAGGGCGGGACAATGGCACTCGTGTTCAGTACAGGCTGCTGTGGGAGCAGGCAACATAAGGTTACCCTCACTGAGGGGGAGAGGAGAGGCTCCATTCTCTCCAGGAAGTGACGTTAAGTTGAAACCTTTAAGATATTTAGAGGTTAGTCAAAGGAAAATGGGTGAAGAAAATGCTTATCGGAGGGAAGAAAATGTTCAAAGACCCTTAGATGTGAAAGAGGAACTGAAGGGAACGTGGAAAGGCTGAAATGTTAGGGAAATAGATCACCGACGTCCCCGCTCTATGATTCTTTGTCCTTCAAGTGATGTGCAGAAAGACACTCGTGTTCTCTCTTCATTTTGGTGGAGACCCAGAGGGCTGGCAGGGTCTTATTCTCTGCTTTTTGTGGGGGGTTTTCTCTGGGTCCCCCGGAGGGCAAGCAAAGTTATTGGAGTGTCTTTCCTGGGGCTTCCTGACAGCCCAGATATGGGGCAGATGCTCCCTCTTCTGGCTTCTAAAGCACCTTGAAAATGTCTGTTTCAACACCTGCTGGGTTGTATATTAAGGGTCACTTTAGTCATCTGTCTTGTTTTTTCTTCCCATGAGCTCTGTCTAGAGAGGAAGAATGAAGTATGCAGGCAGTAACAAAGCTACTTGGCGTTAAGAAAGAAAGTCACACGATTACACTTGAAATTGAGGAAAACAACACAATGTAGCATATGAGTAGGAAGCAGACCAATTGGGAGGCCACAGCAGTAATCACAAGCATCACAGTCATGGTCATTGTAGGCCTGCACCTCAGCTCTCCTTCCCATCTCATCTTCCCTAAACATCCTTTTCCTGTCCAGAAAAGAAAGCCATACCTCTTACCCACCTTACTAGAGAACGTTGTTGCTTCAAGGCATTAAAATCATTGGGATGCCAAATAAAGAAACCATTTGAAATAGTGACAAGCCTTTTTTTACATTTTATTTTTTTACATTAATTGACTTATTTTTGTATTGTTCTATAAATTTGATACATATAGATATATACATATATATCTATATATATGGATTAATACCACCACATTCACCTTAAAAACTCCCTAGTGCACCTCTTATAGACACACCCTTCCCTTGCCACCTGGCAACCATTGCTCTGTTCGTCATCAGTCCAGATTTTTATTTTCGAGAATGTCATATAAATGGCATCATCCAATATGTGATTTTTGAGCCTGGCTTCTTTCACTCAGTATAACGTCTTTGAGACTCCTCCAAATTATCACATGTATCCACAATTCTTTGCCTGTTGTTGCAGAGTAGTAGTGCATTGGATGGATATAGCACAGTTTGTTTACCCAATGGAATAGTATGCAGCAGTAAAAAGGAGTGGATTCTTGATAAAACAACATCCGGGAGTGAAACTGCCAGGTCATGTGGTAGATATACGTTTAACTTTGTAACAAACCATCAGACTGTTTTCCAGAGTGACTGGACCATTTCACATTTCTAGTAGCAATGTATGAGAGTTCTAGACTTTTCTTACTACCCATGAGTAAGAAGTCCAGTGCTCTATTGTGCAACAGAACCAGGCAGAGAGTTCCAGTTATTCTGTATCTTCACCAGCACTTAGTATTGTCAGTATTTTTAACAGTTTTAATAGATATTTAGTGTTACCTCCGTCGTTTTCATTTGCATTTCCCTAGTTGTTGATGATGCTGAACATCTTTTCACGTGCCTATCTGCCAACTTTATATCTTTGGAAAAGTGACTGTGCCTGTCTCATTTTCAAAAATGTTTATTTTTGAGAGAGAGAAAGAAAGAGAGAAGGGAGGCAGAGGATCCCAAGCAGTTCTGTGCTGACAGCAGAGAGCCTGTTGTGAGGCTTGAACTCATGAACTATGAGATCATGATCTGAGCCAAAGTCTGACACCTAACTGACTGAGCCACCTGGGCACTCCCTTGTCTCATTTTTTAAATTGTATCATTTCTTTTTTTTTTAATTTTTTAAAATGTTTTTATTTATTTTTGAGAGACAGAGAGAGGCAGTGCAAGCAGAGGAGGGTCAGAGAGAGGAGGAGTCATAGGATCTGAAGGCAGTCTCCAGGCTCTGAGCTAGCTGTCAGCACAGAGCCCGATGCAGGGCTCGAACCCATGAACTGCGAGATCATGACCTGAGCCAAAGTCGGACGCTTAACCGACTGAGCCACTCAGGTGCCCCTAAATTGTATCATTTCTTTATTGTTTAGTTTTGAGAGTTCTTTTTTGTTTTAAATTAAAAATAATTTTTTTTTTGAGAGACAGAGGCAGTGTAAGCAGGGGAGGGTCAGAGAGAGAGGGAGACACAGAATCTGAAACAGGCTCCAGGCTCTGAGCTGTTAGCACAGAGCCTGACGTGGGGCTCGAACCCATGATCTGTGAGATTATGACCTGAGCTGAAGCCAGACGCTTAACCGACTGAGCCACTCAGGCACCCCTAAATTTTAAATTTTATTTTAGAGAGCATGCATGTGAGTGGGTGAGGGGCAGGGAGAGAGAAAGAATATTAAGGAGGCTCCATGCCCAGTGTGAAGCCTGTGGTGGAGCTTGACCCCACTACTCTGGGATCATGACGTAAGCTGAAATCAAGAATCGAATGCTCAACTGAATAAGTCACTCAGACGCCCCAAGAGGTCTCTCTACTTTCTTGATACGAGTCCTTTGACAAACATGGGATGTGCAAATATTTTCCTCAATCTGTTAACAGTTTTTCCCCATTCTCTTAACAGTGCCAGCGAAGGCTTCTTGAGACCAGGGTTTATGGCTTCCTTTGTTTTTTGTAGATTTTTGTTGGTGACAAAGTTTGGCATTAAAAATGGGGCGCTTTCCGCAGGTGGCTGCTGAAGATGGAGGAGGGGTGGGTCCTGGTGCTCAGCGGCCGGGGCCATCTCCTGGGCCACCTGGAGGCCATGGTGGCTAAACAGGTGCTGCCGGCCTGGAAGGTTGTAGTGTGCTCTGAGGGCATCAGTACTTCTGGTAATTTCTCCAAAACAAGTTGAAGTACCTGGCTTTCCTCCACAAGCGGCTGAACACCAGCCCGTCCAGTGGCCCATCCCCAGAGCCCAGCTGCATCTTCTGGAGGGCAGTGTGAGGCACCCTGGCCCCCAGGACCCTGTGAGACCAGGCTGCCTGGACCGCCTCAGCGCGTTTGATGGGATCCCGCCACCCTATGACACTAAAACCTTGAGAGCAGCGCGTCTGAAGCCTACATAAAAGTTTACTTCCCTGACGCCAGGCTCACGAGGCTGGCTGGAAGTACCAGGCTGTAACAGCCACCCTGGAGGAGCAGAGGGAGGAGAAGGCCAAGATCCATTACCGGAAGTAAAAGCATCTCATGAGGCTACAGAAACAGGCCAAAACTAATGTGAAGAAGAAGATCGACAAATGCACAGAAGCCCTCGAGACCCACGGACTCCTGGTCTGAGCCCAGTGAAATTGTTTGTTCCTCAATAAATAAGTGAATGAATGAACAAACGAATATTAAAATACAGTGTTTTGGCTTATGTTTGGATATTTCAAATTCACATAAAGTGGAGTGGAACTAAGGATGATGTACATTTAATGACTTCTCCTTCCCCTGACACAACATACTTTGTCCCTGGAGGAGTCCAGTCAGAGCAAAGCAAAGCACTGGTAGATGTAAATGGGAGTCATACTGCCACTTCATCCAGTGCACAAATTCAGGAACTTGTCCTTTCCCAACTTACTTAACATCGGAACCCAGTGTCCCAGGGATGTGGATTAACACATCTGTTTGAATTTAAAATCATGTCAGACTCTGATAGAAAATGAGTCTTGTTCATATTTATATCTAGGGCTCACTGTTCCCCCCCCCCTTCTGGTAACCATTGCTTGTTTTTGCATGAAACTTTTAGGAAATGTCCAAGAAAACGCTCGAAGAGCATTGGCTAATCTGCTCTTTAAAGAAACTTGGATGTCTTATAGAGAAGGAGAGGTGGCTAAAGGATGCTTCTCTCAAAGATTTTATTTAAAAATTTTTTTGAATATTTATTTTTGAGAGGGGGAGACAGAGTGGAAGCAAGGGAGGGACAGAGAGAGAGGGAGACAGGGAATCCAAAGCAAGCTTTGGGCTCTGAGCTCAATGCGGGCTCGAACCCATGAACCGTGAAATCATGACCTGAGCTGAAGTCAGCCGCTTAACCTACTGAGCCATCCAGGCACCCCTTCAAAGATTTTAAGACAGAAAATTTGAGCATGTGTCTTTGGTATTGTTTCAGAAAAGACAGGCATGGAGAACCTGAGTTTACTACAAATGAGGAAACTGGGGAACACAATCCAGGTAATCCCATATCAACTAGGATAGGCGAGGTAATGCTGCCCCCACTAAATCTCAGTAAGCTTAATGTATGTCAAGTTTATTTTCCTCCTTTACTGCACGTTCTTATGTGGGTCTGCTCGTCTTGGACACTTGAGACCCAGGTCACCAGTTGATGGCCTCATTTTCATAGTCAGGGCATTTGGCAGACAGGGATTCAATGACTTCCTAGCTTTCTAAGCTGATGGAAAGGTAGTAAGTACTCTGCATGTTTCAAGGGGGTCAGAGAAGTGCCAATCCCACCAGGTGCTGGGAAGAGCTGGAAACTTCAATGAGTAGCCTAGTACTTAATTCTATTGACTACTATTTGTCGTTTCCAGTATTGGAAATAGCCGTACATTATGTATTATCTGGTACTTACTTTGGGACCTGGCGTGATGGTGTGAAGTAAAATAGCGGATACCATTAGTTCATTTCAACAAATCAGAGAGATGGGGGTGCTGGCCTCTGCCATTCAATTTTTTTGCCGTGTAAACCTGAAAAGTTTCTTTGTGCCTTTGTGTCTTTGGGGAGGATTTGATTCTCTCCCAGCTCCAACGTTTCCCTGTTGCAATGAGCCTGGAACTGGAATAAGAGGAGAGGAGGAAGCAAGCAAGCCCAACCAGTGCCAGGGCGCACTACCTCTAGAAAAAACTTTCTAGAATTTTGGTCCGGATGCCTGTTGGGTAATGTGCGCTCAGCCAGCAGAGAGCGGTAAGGAGCCAGTGGCACAGTTCTGCATCGCAATAGCAGTTTGAAGTCTAGGGGTCACTCAACTAGGGGCGTTAGAATCCTCCTGGGGAGGTTTTTCAGGATACCCGCGCCGGGCTCCCCAGCAGACGATGAAATCAGACTCCCTGGGAGTGGAGCCCCAACACTGGTATTTTTAGAGAGCTCCCCAGCTACGTGCACCAGGTGTGCTTTGATTCTTTACTACCTGGAGGCTGGAGGACATCCAGTGGGCGGACTCTCATAAACAAGTTCTTGAATCGAACCCTCTCTTTCTTCTCGCAGGAGTTGTCGGGGTTGCGTTTTAATGGACCGGGGGTGGGGAGGGGAAGGCATCAAGCTAAAGGGTCTCTAGGACCTCAGCGGTTCCTAGCGTTTGGGAGCAGGCTCATCACGCCAGTGGCTACGACTCGGGCCAGCTGGGCCCTAGGGCGCCGCGCGCTGGGCGGGGGACGGTCGAGGTCCGCTTTCAGCGGGACCCAAGTCAGGAAAAATGGGTGGACCGAGGCGGGGAGTGGAAGGCCGCGAGGGAGGGGCGGAAGGAGACGACGACGCGGGCGGGCGGTTCCCGACGAGGCCCTGACTTCCGCGCCCCGCCATCCGGGGCCGACCTGGTCGCCATGACGGGCCTGGACCCCGGCCTGGCCATCCCCGTGTGGTTGGCCGAGGACGACCTGGGCTGCATCATCTGTCAAGGGCTGCTCGCCTGGCCCGCCACGCTGCCCTGCGGCCACAGCTTCTGCCGCGACTGCCTGAAGGGCCTGTGGGCCGCCGGCAGCCCGCGCTCCTGCCCCACCTGCCGCGAGGGCGCCGCGCTGCCGCAGCAGCTGCGGAAGAACACGCTGCTGCAGGAGCTGACGGACAAGTACAGCCAGGCGCTGCGCGAGCTG
>NC_043716.1:18845650-18868911 GCF_006229205.1 Suricata suricatta
GCCCCGCTGCCGGTAGGGAGGCGGGCCCGCGCGGCCCTAGCGCCCCTCGGCTCCTCCTCCCGCCCCGACCCGCTGCTCTCGCTCTGCGCCTCGCGGCTCTCGGGCGAGTTCCCGCGAGCGTTCGGAAGCAGGGGAACCCCGCCTCCTGGCAGCCCAGCCACGCCCCCGCTCTGTCTCTTCCCGCACGTTGCCACCACCTCTTTCCAGTTCTTTCCGCAGTCTGTCTCTTTGAGCACTTTTATATTTTGGTAAGACATAGCCCAAGATCAGTCATTGTAACCATTTTTTAAAATGTGCAATTCAGGGGCGTTAGTTATATTCACAGGGATGTACAGCTATCAGCAGTTTCTGTTTCCAGAATGCCATCACCACAGACAGGAACTCTGCACCCCTTCAGCAATAACTTCGCGTTGCAACCCCCTGCAGCTCCTGGTAACCGCTAATCTGTTTTCTGTCTCTATGATTTGCCTACGCTAGATATTTCATTTAAGTGGAACCTTATATTTGTCGCTTTGTATCTGGCTCCTTCCGCTTTCCATATGTTTTCAGGGTTCATTCACCCAAATCTTACTCCTTGTTGTGGCTGAATAATATTCCATTACGTGTATGTACCACATTTTGTTGATTCACTTGTACACCGATGGCCATTGGAATTGTTTCTAGTTTCTGGTTATTATGAGTTGTGATGCAGTGACCATTGGTGTCCAGTCTTTATTCTCAGTTCTTTGGGGTAAATACCTAGGAGTGAACTTGCCGGGTTGTATGGGAATTCTGTGTTTCACTGACTGAGGAACGCAGCCAAACCATTTTCCACAGCAGCAACGTCCTACATTCCATCAGCAAAGTAGGAGGTTCTGATTTTTCCACATCCTTGCCAACATTTGTTATTTTTCATTTTATTTTTATTCCCCTCCCCCTCCTACCACTCTGTTTTTAGTATACCTTTCCCATTAGGCATGAAATCCTTTCTCACTGTGGTTTTGATCTGCATTTCCCGAATGATTAATGATGTTCACTGATCTTTTCGTGTGCTTATTGCTCATTTAAGTATCTTCATTGGACAAATGTTTATTCAGGTCCTTTGACTTTTTTTTTTTTTTTAATTGGCTTGTCTTTGAGTGCCTGGGTGGCTCACTCAGTTAAGCATCCTACTTGGTAAAAGCTCACATAATGATCTCACAGTTTGTGAGTTCAAGTCTGGAGTCTGGCTCTGCGCTTACAGTATGGAGGCTACTGGAGATTCTTTCTCTCTCCCTCTGTGCCCCTCCCCTGCTCACACACACACTCTCTCCCTAAATAAATAAACTTTTAAAAAACTGGGTTGTCCTTTTCTTGTTGAGTATTAGCAACTCTTTATAAATTCTGGATATTAAGCCCTAGGCAGGTATATGACTTGCAAATATATCCCCCCCATCCTGTGGGTTGTCTTTTTACTTTCTTACTAATGTCCCTTGATGCCGAAAGGTTTTGCCGATGTCTGATTTATCTATTTCTTCTTTTATTGTTCTTGCTTCTGATGTCATATCTTAAGTCCATCGCCAAATTCTGAGTCCATGAAGATTTATCCTCATACATGCTCCTAAGAGTTTTATGGTAGTAAGTCTACTATTGAGGTTTCTGACCCATAGTGAATTAGTATTTCTATACAACATGAGGTAGGGGTCCAACTTTATTCTGTTGCATGTGAAAATCTAGCTGTCTGAGGACCATTTGTTGAAGAGTGTTTTTCTCCATTGAGTGAACTTGGCACCCTCATGAAGAATCATAGATTTTTGGCCATAGATGACTGGGTTTATTTCTGGACTCCTAATTCTAGTCCATTGGGCTTTTTTTTGGGGGGGGGGTCTAACTGTATGTCAGTGCCACATTGTTTTGATTAATATAGCTTTATAGTAAATTTTGAAATCAGGAAGTATAAGTCCATCTGACTGTTTTTTTTTTTCAAGATTATTTTGTCTCTTCAGGTTCCGTGAAATTCTGTATGAATTTGAAGATTGATGTTACCATTCTGCAAACAAGGCTGTTGGAATTTTGAGAGGGATTGTGTTCATTCTGTAGGTCACCTTGGGTATGACATCTTTAACAATACTAAGCCTTCTTTCAAAAACATGGAATGCCTTTCCATTTATGTAGGTCTTCTTACCTTTCTTTTAGAGATGATCTTGTAATTTTCAAAAATACAAATCCTTTCTCCTTGGTTAAATACATTTCTAGGTGTTTTAGTCCTTTTAAGTGCTGTTATGCATAGAATAGGGTTCTTAATTTCCTTTTTGGATTGTTCACTGCAGGTGTTTAAAACACACGTCCTTTTGTGTGCTATTCTTGTGTCTCTCAACATTGCTGAATTCGTTTATTAGCGCTAGTAGCTTTCTTGTGTGTTCGTTAGGATTTTATTTATAAGATCATGTCATGTGAGTAGAGATCATCCTTTCTTCTTTTCCAATTGGGATGTCTTTTGTTTCTTTTTTTATTTGTTTCTAATGTTTATTTATTTATTTTTGAGAGAGAGCGAGAGAGCACGCAGGTGCATGCACAGGGGAGGGGCAGAGAGAGAGGAAGACAGAGAATCTCAAGCAGGCTCTGCACTGTCAGCTCAGAGCTGGACGTGGGGCTCCACCTCATGAGCTGTGAGAGCATGACCTGAGCTGAAATCAAGAGCTGGACACTTAACCCACTGAATCACCCAGCATCCCATGGGTGCCTTTTATTTTTTTGTCTAATTGCTCGTGCTAAAGTTTCCAGTACAATGTCGGGTAGCAGAGGTGAATCAGGCATGCTTGTTTTGTTCCCACTCTGAGAAGGAAAGCTTTCAGTCTTTCAGCATTGAGTATGATGTTAGTTGTGGATTTTTCATAAATTCCCTTTATTATGTTGAGGAATTTCCTTTCTATTCCTGGCTTTCTGAATGTTTTTATCATGAAAGGGTGTTGGGTTTTTGTCAAATGCCTTGTCTGCATCAAATGAAAAGATTATGTGTTTTTTCCCCCTTTATTCTATTAATGTGGTGTATCACATTGGTTGTTTTTTCTTAAGGTGTACCGCTTTGCATTCCTGGGATAAATTGCACTTGATCATAGAGTATTATCCTTTTTTTTTTTTTTGAGTATTATCCTTTTAACATGCCACTGGATTTAGTTTGCTAGTATTCTGTTAAGGATTTCTACATCAATATTCATAAGGGATATCGGTCTGTAATTTTCTTGTGATGTGTTTATTTAACTTTGGCATTTGGGTAATGCTGGCCTCACTGAAAAGTTAGGAAGTGTCCCATCCTCTTTGATGGTTTGGAAGACTTTGAGAAGGACTCCTGTTAATTCTTCTTTAAGCATTTTGTAGAATTCACCAGTGAAGCCATCTGGTCCCTGGGTTTTCTTTGTTGGAAATTTGATTACTATTTCAATCTATTTGTTATACCTCTGTTGAGATTTTCTATTTCTTTTATTTAAATTTCTTTTTTTAATGTTTATTTATATTTGAGAGAGAGAGAGGGAGAGAGTGTGTGAGCAAGCACGCACAAGCAGGGGATGGGCAGAGAGAGACAGAGACATGGAATCCAAAGCAGGCTCCAGGCTCTGAGCTGTTAGTACAGAGCCAACACGGGAGCTGTGAGATCATGACCTGAGCTGAAGTCAGGCACTCAACCAACTGAGCCACCCCGGCGCCTCTAGATTTTCTGTTTCTTCTTAAGTCAGTTTAGATAATTTGTGTTTCTAGGAATTTATCCATTTCATGTAAGTTATTTGTTGTCATAAAAAGTTCATAATAGGGGTGTCTGGGTGGCTCAGTCAGTTAAGCATCCATCTTCGGCTCAGGTCATGATCTCATGGTTCGTGGGTTCGGGCCCCACGTTGGGCTCTGTGCTGGTGGCTAGCTCAGAGCCTGGAGCCTGCTTCAGATTCTGTGTCTCCCTCTCTCTCTGACCCTCCCCTGCTCTCACTGTCTCTCTCTGTCTCTCAAAAATAAATTTAAAAAACAAAAAAATTTTTCTTAAAAAGTTCATAATATTCTCTTAAATTTTATTCTATAAGGTCAGTAGTAATGCCTCTACTTTACTTTCTTTCTGATTTTAGTTACCTATGTTTCCTCTTTCTTTTTCTTTATCAGTCTATAAAGATTTGTCCATTTGTTGATTATTTTCAAAGAACCAACTTCTGTTTCATTGATACTCTATTGTTTTTACATTCTTTAGTTTATTTATCTCCCATAATCTTTATTATTTCCTTTCTTCTGTTAGCTTTGGGTTTGGTTTGCCCTTTTCCCCTAGTTCCTCAAGGTATAAATGTAAGTAATTGGTTTGAGATCTTTCTTTTTTTATATAGATAGTATGTTTTTTTTAAATAAAGGAGACTCTCATTCTGAAGTTTTAATTTTTTCAATTTTTTCAAATGTTTTTAAATTTTTATTTTTGAGAGAGAAAGAGACAGCATGAGCAGGGGAGGGTCAGAGAGAAGGGGAGACACAGAATCTGAAGACAGGCTCCAGGCTCTGAGCTAGCTATCAGCACAGAGCCCAAACCAGGGCTCAAACTGAGATCTTGACCTGAGCCAAAGTGGGACACTTAACCAACTGAGCCACCCGGGTGCCCCAATATAGTATGTTTTTTTTAATAGTTTATTGTCAAGTTGGTTTCCATAAAACACCAGTGCTCATTCCCACAATTATCCTCCTCCATGCCCATCACTCCCTTCTCCTTTCCCCTCCCCCTTCAGCCTCTTTCTTTTTTTTAAATGCAGGCATTTATAGTAATAAATTTCCCTCTGAGTCTTTTCCAGAGTTCTGACATAATTGGTTCTGACAGTGACGGCTTGTTCTGTGATGTTTCTGAGTGGAGGGAACACGAGATATATTTATATTTATATGTTTCTGTTTATTTATTTATTCTGAAAGAGAGAAAGCACAGGAGTGGGAAAGGGCAGATCTCAAACTGGCTCTGTGCTGTCAGTTCAGAGCTGATGTGGGGCTCAATCTCATGACCACAAGATCATGACCTGAGCTGAAGTAAAGAATTGGACACTTAACCAACTGAGCCACCCAGGCGTCCCAGAAGGTCCTGGTTAATTTCAGATTTTGAGGTTCCAGCATGATTTAGAAAAGAAAAGTGTCTGAACAAAGTTATAAAAACTAGTTTATTGAAAGTTGGATGATGAACGCCTTGTATTTCTGTGACATGACCCAGGACCCCGTGTGGCGCCAAGCAGTGTTCACCATGTGAAGTCTGGGCCCATCCTGCCGCTGAGGAGGCCACCAGGCCTTGCGGTTGTTGCCAGAATGTTGCCTGCAGAACTTACTTCCACTCCCAGCCGGGCATCTGAGCAGATACTATCTTTATGTGGGGTTGTTTAGCACTCTAGTCTGAATGTTTGTTGCCTTAAATGTGCAGGACATCAGGGGTACCTGGGTGGCTCAGTTGGTTAAGCATCTGACTTCAGCTCAAATCATGATATCACAGTCATGGGTTCAAACCCCGCGTTGGGTTCTGTGCTCACAGCTTGGAGCCTGGAGCCTGGAGCCTGCCTCTGATTCTATGTCTTCCTCTCTTTTTGCCTCTTCCCCACTTGTGGTCTGTCTGTCAGTCTCTCTCTCTCTCTCTCTCTCTCTCACAAATAAATAAACATTAAAAAATTTTAAAAATGTGCAGGATGTCAATAACCAAACAAAAGGAGCTTGCATATGCGCATCATTTGAAAGTCCCCAAGATCCCTGCACAGTGAACTCGTTGGGTAGAGTCTTTGCAATGTTTAAGAAAAGAAGGAAGAAGGGTCATTTTTACTTTGAAAGGAATGGTAAGGACACAGGATGATTCTGGTGACACTGAACCTTAAACATCTCTAGCTTGATTCCTTCTTCTGCTCCTGTCACCTTGCTGGTGGCACCCACTGTGCCAAATCTCCAGGATCTCACCATTTCCTGTCTGGCCTCCTCTACAGAATGACCTCCTTTGCCCCTGCATGCTTCACTCTCACCACCCCTCCCCTACTCCTGTGGACGGACCCTGTTATGGCCACCAAACAGTCAGTAGGCATGCAAAAGGACTGGGAAGTCTACCTCCTTGTCCCCTGGATGGTTTTGTCACTTACTGACCTGCTTCCTTTATCCAGTATTTACAACTTCCCTGTCTGGAGGTGGCTTCCTGGGTCCAGCCTTGTGTTCTTCTTTGTTCTTTGAAAGGCGGCAGCACAGAAGAGCATCGCAGAAGTTGGGCGGGAGCTGGAAGAGTTGGTGGAACGGCTTGTAGACATTGTCAGGAGTCTTCAGAGTCAGACACACCTCCCAGAGTCCGGACCAGACAATGAAGGGAGCACCCCAAGCTTGGTAGGCACAGCCGGAGTGGAAAGGGTGTGCAGGGGGCAAGGCTGGGGACAGCTCCCAACTGGAGCAACATGAATGTGTTTGGAAGTTGAAGGATGCAGTAAGTCTTCATCTGTTATTATTTTCTTACTGTCAGACATATTTGAGCAGAAGCCTGGAATGCTTGAGGTGAGGCAGGGGAGCGGCTGGTGGGCTAGGCTCCATCCTTAGCCCTGTACCTAACCAGCTCTGAGGTCCCCAGTGACCTCAGTGCAAATCATGCGGACAATCTAGTCATTATCTTCATTGACTTTTTAGCAGCCTTTGGCCACACCTTCATTCCTGAAGCTTTCTTGTTGCTTAGCTTCTAGGACAGGAGTCTTCTGACCTTCCCCTGTTTCTCTCTGGCTTGCTTCCTTTCCGTCTGTCTTGCAGGCTCACTTTTTCCTCTCCTCAGCCAACGAAGTGCCCAAATTCCTCAAGGCTGACTTGCACATCTCTTTCTCTTCCCCCCTGCATGGTCTTCCCCACACGATGGCTTTCATTACCACCCCGGGTACACCAGAGCTGCAGCATGGACCTTTCTCTGAGCTCTGGTCTGGTATCTTCCTTCTCACCTTTTCCTCTTGGTGTCTCAAAGGTCATCACACTTAAAGTGTCCCAAACTGGGGGCGCCTGGGTGGCTCAGTCAGTTAAGCATCTGCCTTCAGCTCAGGTCATGACCTCACAGTTTGTGGGTTCAAGTCCCACATTGGGCTCTCTGCTGTCAGCATGGAGCCTGCTTCAGACTCTCTGTCTCTCTCTCCTTCTGCCCCTCCCCCCTTTAAAAATAATTAAATAAAGTTATAAAAAATGTCCCAAACTGTTTCCATCTCAGAGACTCGGCCTGTCATATCCTCCTAAGTGCACAAGCCAGAAACCTGGGAATCGTGTCACCCCTTCCCTCACCAGCCTCAACATTTCTGGGATCTGTTTACTACTGTTGAGCTTGCTGGAGACATCTCTGATCCAAGCCTCTGATCATTCCTTGCCTGGATTCCTTCAATAATTAATTCGTCCACTCTGCCCCCACTGGTCTGCTCTCCTCATGGTCCTCTCAAACACAAATCTGTTTTACTACATCTCCACTGCCATCTGCTTGTGGGGGATTGAGACTCAAATCCCGGCAGTCCTCCCAGAACCCACAGGGCCCTGCGGGGCTCCTGCCCTGTCTGCCTCTCCTGCCTCTTTCCATCTGACTGCCCTCACCCTCCTCACCCTCCTCATCCTGGGCTCTTCAAGCGGCAGCCACACTGGCCCACTTCAGTACCTCCAGGGTGTCATGCCTCTTCCCACCACCAGGGTGCACTCCATGGAATGTTCTTTCACCCTGTCACCTAGGTAACGCATGCTCATCCTTCAGACCCCCAGCTAGATCATCACTTTCCAGGAGAAAGCTTCACTGATTTTCTTGGACAAGTCCCCCTATTAGAGACTCTTATGACTTCCTTTCTAACAGTTATCACAAGTTGGAAGTTGATCATGATTGGTGCCATCATTTATTCATGTTTATTCTCCCTCTTCCCCTACCCCTGACTCTAAGCTTCATTAGGGTACAGACCTTGGTGGCTTTTGTTCTTTTGTTCACTCTTGTATCCCCAGGCCTAGCACAGTGCTGGACACATAGTTAGGTGTTCAACAAATGCTCACTGAAGGAGTGACTACACGGGTCTTTGGGGATGCAAGGTGCTGGGGGAGAAAAGCCTGAGAGTCTGACTTTCCCCCTTGGTGTTGCCACTCAGGTGTATTCTGACCTTGGGCAAGCCATTTCTTCTTTCTGAATCTCAGGTTTTATCTGTAAAATAGGAACAATGACACGTGGCCTGCTGCCTCGCTGGTTGGCCGTGAGGACTAAAAGAGCTCTGGTATAAAAAAACCACTTAAGTAGGGGTGCCTGGGTGGCTCAGGTCGTGGTCTCGTGGTGTGTGGGTTGAAGCCCTGTATTGGGCTCTATGTTGACAGCTCGGAGCCTGGAGCCTGCTTCAGATTCTTCGGATTCTGTGTCTCCCTCTTTCTCTCCCACTCCCCTGCTAGTGCTCTGTCTCTGTCTCTCAAAATAGACATTAAAAAAAAAAGTGCTCCAGCGATGGGAAAATGCAGGTTGATAAAATTCACTGTGGCAATTTAGATCACCTCCGTGAGCTCTGTTATCCCCAGATTTTTAATATCGTTCTCAAAAACCAGAGAGCGCCAGGGAGACCGAGTCACGCATGCAAAAGCAAAGGGCTTTATTATTACGGGCTTAGGCTGGCCGGACCTAAGCTCGGGCTCACAGACTTTAGCAGCACAGTGGATCTGTGCGGAGACAGCCCTGAACAAAGGCGGGGTAGGGCCTTTATGGGTTTGGGAAGGGGGAGTTACAAGAAATTGTGACACAGGTACAGGGGTCCAATCATTATCACCTATCAATATTGGCAGTAACTTTAACCATACATTGTTACTTTTGGCGGGACCCAATCACAACATTTAGAGTATTAACCAATTACAGAGTGGACCCAGGACCCTCACGTAGGGCGTGACTGGCCTTCTAGGCCTGCCCTTAGAAATGTTAAGGGTATTAGCTGGCCTTTACTGATTGGGTGTTACAAGGTGATCCCTCCTGCCTTGGGCAATGTGTGCCCTTCTATTGTCTAATGGAGTCAGTTTGATTCAGACCTGCGTCCTTACATAACTTCTTTTGTAAAATGGGGATAGCAAACCCACCACGGAAGGTTGTTTTACAAATTAGAAGTAAGCTGTGGAAAGTGCTCAGTCTGTTGGACCTGCTACTTTATGCGTGGTAAGAAGAGTGGCAAATAGGATATGCAGAGTTGGGAAGGAAAGTCCGGGACCAAAGGTGGGAAGGTGGGAGTAGAAGAGAGGCTGTGTTGGGGAAAAATAGGACCTGAGGCTAAAGAAGATCAGGGAGCTCGTGTTAGAGGCTCGGGAGGGCCAGGAGGGCCTGGGTGCTGGCAGCATGTCTGCGCTGGATTTTGAGAAGAGAGATGACAGAATGGTAGTCTCTCGGGGAAGATTCTTCTCACCTCCGTGGCTCATCTGGGTGACTATCTGTATTATTCACTTTGTAAAGCCCCTATAGGACGGGCTTACAGATTTTAATACCTTTTTTGGTATTACCTAAGAAACCCATGTTTATTGTAGAAAATACTAGAAAATGCATGAACAGTTTAACGAAAGCAAATGAGGGGCACCTGAATGGCTCAGTCGTTTAAGTGTCCGACTTCGGCTCAGGTCCATGAGTTCGAGCCCCGCATCGGGCTCTGTGCTGACAGCTCAGAGCCTGGAGCCTACTTCAGATTCTGTTTCTCCCTCTCTGTATGCCCCTCCCCTGCTCGCACTCTGTCTTTCTCTCTCTCAAAAATAAATAAACATTAAAAAATTGTTTAAGAAAATGAAAGAAAGCAAATGAACACCACACTACCCATACCCCCACCACCTAGAAATAACCACTGTTTAATATTTTTGCTGCCCTTTGTATTCTTCCAGAGTCCTTTCAAGGCATGTTATCTGAGGGCCTAATTATGTTTTCAAAAATTTGCCAGGGGGCAAGTAGAAAATTAGAGATGGCAGAATTAGAATATACTATTTGACGCATACCTTAAGAGACTTGAATTAATTTATTTATTTTGGGTGATTCATCTATAGTCTTTTGCCGGTGGGGTGGACCTTTCCTTGGCCTCTTCAAAGCCCATGGCTCCCCACACACCCAAGAGAAAAATGAGTGACATTCTGCATGACTTAGAAGAAATCCGGGAAAAATTACAGGCAAACTTGACGTGGAAAGCGGCCCTTGAAGAACCACTGCAGGGTAAGGTGATCTTATTTGGTGGAAGTTTAAATATGGAACTTGGGGGAAATGACAGAGTGTTCCATGGCTTTGTTTTGTGGGGATAGGATCCCAGAACCCAGCTGTGTTGTTCCCGTGGCGCTGTAAATGAGGAAAGAGTGGGCTGAGGTGTTTTTGTGGCTGGATATGTTTTCTGGGTATGACTGGTGGTATGATGTAACACAGGCCTTCAAAAAATAGAAATTCATTTTCTAAGACCTATACTTCCAGAACCTAGACCTGATTTTGCTAGTTTACTGCTCATCTTTGTTATCCACCTGATGAGATTCAGAAATAGGGTGTTCGGGGAGGGCTCAGGTGGGTCAGTCAGTTGAGCAACTGACTCTTGGTTTCAGCTCAGGTTATGGTGTTGCGGTTTCATGAGTTCGAGCCCCGCATTGGGCTCCAAGCTGGCAGTGCAGAGCCTGCTTGGGGTTCTCTGACTCCCTCCTCCACTTGTGCTGTTTCTGTCTCTCTCAAAATAAATAAGATTTTTAAAAAAATTTTCAAAAAGAAATAAGCTGCTTTTTATGTTAACTATTAAATGTCTTTGATAACAAGGCATGGAATTTTATAAGTAGTCCTTGATAAGTTCTATTAACATATCATCTCCGGTAAGTGTGCTAATAAACAGTGAAAACACAGAAAGGAACCTTTGTGTTCTGACTTCGTACCCTCGTCATGACTGAAGAATAGTTAGTTCACACCTGCTCCTTAGACATCAGCTCTGGGCTCCCTCTCTTCTGCCTCCTGGTCTGGCCACTGTCCACTTTATATACTTTAGAGACATATCTCTTGTAACTATTTTTATATTCAAATGGTTGTCGTCTGCTTAAAAATTATTTTTAAAAAATTTTAATATTTATTTATTTTTGAGAGAGAGACAGGGCACAAGTGGGGGAGGGGCAGAGGGAGAAAAGCAGAATCGAAAGCAGCTCCAGGCTCCAAGCTTTCAGCACAGAGCCTGATTCGAGGCTCAAACTGACAAGCCATGAGATCATGACCTGAGCCAAAGTCAGATGCTTAACTGAATGAGCCACCCAGGTGCCCCAAAAAGTTATATGTTTAGGTGGAGAAACATGATACCTTGGGAAAAGTTTCTCAAGGGACCCAGTCAGAGCACACTTTATTAGTTGTTCCAAAAATTATCTGAGGAATAAGTACCCCTAAGATTAGATCGCGTTCCTTAGTGATCTTATCTACTTACATAAGTTTATTTTATTTTATTTTTTAAAAATAGTTTATTGCCAAGTTGGTTTCCATATAACACCTAGTGCTCTACCCCACAGGTGCCTCCCTCCATGACCATCACCCTCTTCCCCTCTCCAGCCCTCAGTTTGTTCTCAGCATTCAAAAGTCTCTCATGATTTGCCTCACTCTCTCTCTCCAACTCTTTTCCTCCCCTTCTTCCCATGGTCCCCTGTTAGGTTTCTCCTGTTAGACCTATGAGTGAAAACATAACTTACATAAGTTTAAAATCAATTTTTTAGGAGTACCTGGCTGGCTCAGTCGGTGGAGCATGTGACTCTTGATCTCGGGGTTGTGAGTTCAAGCCCCAAGTTGGGTGTAGAGATTACTTAAGAATAAAATCTTAAAATAAATAAATAATTAATTGAAATGTTTAATCATTGGCGTTAAATTTTAAATTCAGCAATCAAAACAATATAAAAGCCCACAGGGAAGGTCTCTTTCCCACCCTTGCCCAGTCTGCCTAGTGACCTGTTTCAGTTAACTGCCTGTATTAGCTTCTTGAGTGCCCACTTAGTAACATTTTAAAGCACTGATGGCATTTGGTGGGGAGGGTCATGGATCTTCTGGGTGTCAGAGCGCTGTGATCTCCTGGAGCTGTATCAGCTAATTTATTTGATGCGTACGCATCTAACCCTTTCTATGTGCCTGGTACAATGCTTGGTGCTTAGAACATAAAGATGAACAAAGTCTCTACCAGGGTTAGAAATAAGTCCACTGTCCCAATCAATGGAGGGACGCGGAGACTTGGAGCACGGCGTGGTGAGGGTGGTGAGGCTTTATAATTAACGGTCTTGCAAGGCACACTCCGGGCAGTTACAGCAGACAGTTTCTCTCCTAGCATGCAAGTGCCTCCCCTTGTTCCTCATTGACCGAGTATACAGAGGTTTCAGCCTTACCCGGATGTTACCTATGCCCATGTAAGGCAAAAAGTAATCTGATGGGAACAAAAGTACATTCCCTGAGGTGATGCAGAGATTTTCTGTTCTTTCTCCCTTTGTTCTTTGGTACATGCTCATTTCAAAGCTCTTGAAAACAAGCCTATGAAACAGAGAGGTGAAGAAGAACCAGGAAGTGAAGTGTCTAAGGTTTGGTGCTCCCTTATCGAGGTGGGGGTCCATATATCCAATATGTTGTAAACCTACTGTTAACCAGACAGCATAGCTTTTTTTTTTTTTTTTTTGTATTCCTGAAAATGAATCATCTCCCTTACTTCTCACACCAGCAAGGAGCTTAGATCTTACCAGGGAAACAGGCAGTAAAAAAAGTCCACCGTGAGAACATGGGGCTGAACATAATGCTGTGGGAAACAACGGGGCGCCTGGGTAGCTCAGTCAGGTAAGCATCCAACTTTAGCTCAGGTCATGATCTCACGGCCCGTGAGTTCAAGCCCCACGTCAGGCTCTCTGCTGGCAGCTCACAGCCTGGAGCCTACTTCAGATCCTCTGTACCACTCCCTCTCTCTGACCCTTCCCTGCTCTCTCTCTCTCTCTCTCTCTCTTCCTCAAAAATAAATAAACTTAAAAAGATTTTTTTAAATGATGTAGGAAACAAAGGTAACTTGCAGCCTGCTGATAAGTCCTTGAAACAAGCAGAGTGACCTTCCTCTGGGAGCTCAGCTGTCTCCCAGGTGACAGTTTGCTAGGGGCAAAAGGCAGTCTTATCTTAACATTCCCCCACTCCCCAGGAGTCTGTAAGTCTACTTTAAACTATGGAACATTTAACATTCCTTTGGAAACTTCCTCTTTCTGCCTCCCCAGATAGATGTTAGCAATCATCTCCAGGCATAAGGAGCATGATATGCATATATCTGAAGGGTCTCATAACTGAGGTTTTACTAGACAGTAATAAAGGACCCTTTCCTAACAATAGCTAGTCCCCTTAAGGGCCTGGAAACCTTGCTTCTAAAATTCCTTACAGGGGACGCCTGGGTGGCTCAGTCGGTTAAGCATCAGCTTTGGCTCAGGTCATGATCTCATGGTTCGTGGGTTCGAGCCCCGCGTCGGGCTCTGTGCTGACTGCTAGCTCAGAGCCTGGAGCCTGCTTCGGATTCTGTGTCTCCTTCTCTCTCTCTGACCATCCCCTGTCTGCACTGTCTCTCTCTGTCTCTCAAAAATAAATAAAAAGCATTGAAAAAAATTAAAAAAAAAATTCCTTACAGACTTCTGCTCTCCCTAACCCCTTCCCAACTTGAAGGTATAGAGTCGGCCACCCTTTACAACACTAGTCCAGCTCTCTGCCCATGGTCCTGTCCCCGAGCTTTAATAAAACCACTGTTTTGCAGCAAAAATGTCTCAAGAATTTTTTCTTGATGGTTCGCTCTGAACCCCACCATTTCCACATCAGTACCTGAGCTGGATGTCCTGTCTGATCCAAGTGTGACACTACAAAAAAGCTGTGTGCCTTGATCACGATGTTTGGGTACCTTCTATTTGCCTTCTTGTTCTTTTTTGTTTTTTGATGAGACTCTTTTTCCCTTTCCAATTTTTTGCTTCCTTAGTAGAGCCCCAGGAGGCTCCATCTTCCTCTTCGTGCCTACGGCCTGACCATGACCACCTTACCCCCGCGAGGGCCTCCCGGTTTGCTCAGTGTAAGTATGTCCTCTGCTTAAAACTTGGGTTTGGCCTGGGGCACCTGGGGGGCTCTGTGGGTGGAGCGTCCAACTCTGACCTGATTTTTGGCTCAGGTCACAATCACAGGGTTGTGGGATTGAGCCCTGTGTTCTGTGTTGGGCTCTGTGTCCAGTGGGGAGCCTGCTTAGGATTTTCTCTCTCTCCCCCCGCCCCTCTCCCCAACTTGAGCTCCCTCTCTCTCTCTCTCTCTCTCAAAAAAGAATTAAGCAAGGCAAGACAAAACGAAACTTGGGTTTGGCCTGCCATTTCACTTCCCTGCTGCTGGGCCTGTCCTGGGCTCACAGGGGAGCTGATTACAAAGACAAAAGGGACGCAAGACTCCAAATTCCAGGCTAAAATGGGGAAATAAAAATTAAGACGGGAAGGGGGATTGTTACTAGAACCACATTAGAAGACTGCAGGTTGACCGGTTTTAATTCCAGTATAAGTAAAACTGTATCACACTCAACGATACAAAGCTGGGGGCACCTGGGTAGCTCAGTCGGTTGAGCGTCCGACTTCGGCTCAGGTCGTGATCTTGCCATTCCCAAGTTTGAGCCCCTCATTGAGCCTGCTTCAGAGTCTGTGTCTCCTTCTGTCTTTCTGCCCCTCCCCCACTCACACTCTGTCTCTGTCTCTCAAAAATTAAAAAAAAGATACAAAGCTGTATTTTGCACTTAGGGGGAGAGCTGGTCATATCCTTGTTCGTTTCCTCAGGGGCCATCAGTCCGACCTTTGACCTTCGGAGCCACTCCTGTAGTCTGGAGGTGTCCCAGGACCTCCGGGTGGTGACTGTATCTCGCTGCCCGCAGACCCATCTCTGGAGTCATGAGAGGTTTGTGACCTGCCAGGTCTTATGTTCCCAGGCCTTTTCTTCAGGGCAGCAGTACTGGGAAGTGGACACTCAGCACTGCAGCCACTGGGCAGTTGGGGTGGCTTCCTGGGGAATGAGGCGCAACCAGACCCTGGGAAGGACCGGAGACTCCTGGTGTCTAGAGTGGAAGGGGACTCGGCAGCTCTCTGCCTGGCACATGGTCAAGGAGACCATCCTCGGCTCTGATAGACCGAAGGTGGTGGGCATCTGGCTGGACCTGGAGGAGGGCACACTTGCCTTCTATTCGGTGGCTACCGAGGAGTCGCTTCTGTATGAGTGCCCCGTCTCTTCCTCCTCTCCTCTGCACCCTGCCTTCTGGCTCTACGGCTTAACTCCGGGAAACTCTCTGACTATAAGGCCGGCCCAGGCGTAAGGTCCGCTGGGTCTTGACGCATGGTGGTTTGCCCTCAGCCTACGGGCAACGGCTGCTGCACAAGGGTCCTGCTTCCAGAGTTAGGGGGCGGGGAGTAAAGGGCTCACCACAGGCTTGGGACGTTCAAGCTTCACGTTCCCGAGAGAGCATGGGCCCTTGTCTGGCACCTGGGAGGTAAGCCCTCAGCCCTGGGGATATCCTGCCTGGTGAGAGTGTCTGTTCACCTGAGGGCCTCGGGCCAGGCACGATCACCTTGACCTCTGGAGGGGCTGGAGACTAAGGCCTGCCTTGGTGCCTGACCCCCAGTAAAAGCCCTGGCACCAAGGTGCCCTGGTTAGCAGTGCCCCTTGTACATTGCCACAACCTGTTGCTAGGAGAATTAACTTTGTCCTGTGACCCCGCGGGAAGAGGACAGTTGGTGTCTCTTGGCGCCTGCCCTGTGTGCTGTGCCTTTTACTACTGCCGATTTTTATCTGTATCCTTTCACCGTAATAAACTGTAACCAAGACTACTTTGTCGCATTCTCTGGGTGCTTTGTGAATGGCCAAGCCTGAGAGTGAGTGGTTTGAGGGAGCCCCACACTCGGGGCAGGTTATCAGTGGCCATGGAATGCCACGACCGCGAATGCGGTGCTTTCAGACAACACACAGCACCTCACGGTTTCTGTGGGCTGCGAGTCAGGGCCCCGTTGAGATGAGGCCTCTGCTTGGGGGTCTCACAAGCTGCAGTCAAGGTATGACCTGGTGCTGTGTTGTCATCTGAGGCTCAACTGGGGAAGGATCCCCTTCCAGACTCACATGGTTGTTGGTAGTGTTCGGTTCCACATGGGTTGTCAGACTGAGGCCCTCAGTTTCTTGCTGGCTATTGGCTGGGGGCCACCCTCAGTTCCTTACCCCATGGGCCTCTGCAGTGTAGCCCCTCACTTCCTCAGAAGCAACAGGAAGAGAAGGTGTCCTAGCCAGATGGACTTTAAGTCTTGTATAATATAGGGGCACCTGAGTGACTCAGTCAGTTCAGCGACTGACTTCAGCTCAGGTCATGATCTCGCAGTTTGTGAGTTCGAGCCCCATGCTGGGCTCTCTGCTGACAGCTCAGAGCCTGGAGCTTGCTTTGGATTCTGTCTGTCTGTCTCTCTCTCTTTCTCTCAAAAATAAATAAAACATTAAAAAAATAAATCTTGTATAATACAATCGCATACACGTAATCACATACATCCTGTTGCCTTTGATTTATTCTGTTGGTTAAAAACAAGCAGGAACTCCTGCCCGCTCTCTAGGGGACGGGAGTAAATGAAGGCAGGCATACCAGGAGGTGGGGCTACAGGGGACACTGACAGTCTGGCCAGCACCGGGTGTCATCTCATGCTGGATTCCCTCTATTTTTACTTATTTTTTAAATATTTTATTTATTTTTGAAAGAGAGAAAGAGAGAGACTGCGTGAGCAGGGGAGGGTCAGAGAGAGAGGGAAACACGGAATCCAAAGCAGGCTCCAGGCTCTGAGCTGTCAGCACAGAGCCTGACACAGGGCTTGAACCCACGAACTGCAAGATCATGACCCGAGCCGAAGTCAAATGCTTAACCGACCAAGCCACCCAGGCGCCCTCCCGCTACTTTTAAAAGCCATTTTATTATATAACATAACAGATACAGAAAACTCCATAAAAGGGCTGCCTGGGTGGCTCAGTCGGTTAAGTGTCCTATTCTTGATTTTGGCTCAGGTCATGATCTCGCAGGTTTGTGAGTTCAAGCCCCATGTTGGGCTCTGCACTGACAGTGTGGAGCCTGCTTGGGATTCTTTCTCTCTCTCTCTGCCCTTCATTCTCTCTCAAAATAATTAAGTTAAACTAAAAGAAAACTCCATAAAACACGTGGAATATAATGAATTATTGTAAAGTAAACACCCTTATTAAGTATGCTTTCGGTCAAGAAATAAAACCTTCCTGCCCACCCAGAAGCCCGTCATGAGCCCGTCCCGATCACACAATCCTTCCTGTACCTGAAAGGGAATCTGACTTTTACAGTAATCATTTCCTTAAATTTCTTTAGAGTTTTAGCACCCAGATAAGCATCCTGGCCATAAGAGGCTTGTCCACGTAAAACAAACAAAAAACCTCCAGATGTGTCGTTTTCGTAACAGCTCTATTGAGATATAATTTACAAACTATAAAATTCACCTATCTGAAGTGTATGAATCAGGGTGTCTGGTTGGCTCTGTTGGAAGAGCATGTGACTCTTGATCTTGGGGTTGTGAGTTCAAGCCCCACGTTGGGTGTAGAGATTACTTAAGTAAGTAAATAAATCTTTAAAAAATAAAGTGTACAAATCAACGTTTACTAAGGGGTTGTGAAACCCTCATTGTATTACAATTTCAGAACATTTTTATGACCCCGAGAAAGAATCCTCTTACCCGTTAGCCATTGACGCATGTGTCTTGTAGATCTCAAATCTACACATCGCTCTCTCCCTTTCCTTTCCTCGCTCTTCATTTGCAGGACCCCCACGTTGGATTGGCACCCATTTTGAAGATGTGGAAATTGAATTCTGCTGGATGGGGTTGAGCAGATAAGCCTCACTGCACAAACCAGCCAGGTAGCCCTTGGCGGTACATTTATGCTCTTTGCCCTCCTTTCCCCTGTAAGATGGAAATAATTATTTGCCCTTCCTTATCTTCCTCAAAGGGTTGCTGAAAGAATTAACATAGCAGGTGAGGAAACTAGAAAGATGCCAGGGCAATGATGACCGCAGCAACAATGACAGAATCATGGCGGCCTCTAACGCACCTTGGCCTTGCACATCTTGAGACTCGCATTTAGTTTACATACATAGCCTCAAAAACAGGGCCAAGCAATACTCTTCCACATGTTCTACTAACTTGCTTTCTCACCTCATGACCACTCTGCATGATGTTAACAAGCCAGGACGCGAAGGCCCAGACGGGGTTAGTGGTTTGTCCAGAGCCTGTCACTGGGCAGAGTGGGGACCATGCTGTTACCGCCCCCCCCCCCCAATCAGGTCTCTAACCTTAACACCCTATGATGAGGTCCTGTGCTGAGCTAGGACCCGGCCTTCCACTCCGGCAGGACACACCTAGCCCTAGAGCCACAAGATGCTCTTTTTTTCTGGTTGGTGGTGGTGGGGCAATCCTCGGCGAGCATAGTGACATTGGGTTACCTGAGCAAGGGACAGGGCCTTTCTCATCGTGCCAGTTGACCATGAAAGGGCTCTCCATTCTCGCTTTCTGCATCATGGGTCTTTTGTCTTCTCACCCAGAGTCACTTTGATGTTTGCCCTTTAAGAGTACCAAGATTGTGGGGCACCTGCATGGCTTAGTGGGTTAGGTGTCTGACTCTTGATCTCAGTCAGGTCACGATCTCATGGTCTGTGAGTTTGAGCCCCATATTGGGCTCTGTGCTCACAGGGGGGAACCTGCTTTGGATCATCTGTCTCCCTCTCTCTGTCCCCCTCCCCCATCAAAAATTAATAAACATTAAAAAAAATTTTAAGTATCAAAATTGACAATTCAGAGGCCAGGGTTTTTAGCTTCTTCAGGTCCTTTGGTTAAATACCATCCTACCTAATGGTTTGGATAATAGGGCCTCTACGAGCATGGAGTTTATTGTGGCGCCACATGATTTCCCCAAACTGGAGCTGAAGCATAAGAATCAAAAAGGTAGAGAATGGGGCACCTGGGTGGCTCAGTTGGTTGAGTGACGCTTGACTTTGGCTCAGGTTGTGAGCTTATGGTTTGTGAGTTCGAGCCCCATGATGGGCTCTGCCCTGACAGCATGGAGCTTGCGTGGGATTCTCTCTCTCTCTCCCTCTCTCTACGTTCCTTCCCCACTCCTGTCGGGGCCCGCCAAGTTTTCTGTCTGCCTCAGGCACCCACTCACACTCTCTTCCAAAATAAATAAACTTTTTTTTTTTGAAGTAGAGGGGCACCTGGGTGGCTTATTCAGTTGAACGTCTGACTCTGACTCAGGTCATGATCCCGCTGAGTTTGAGCCCCACATCGGACTCTGTGCTGACAGCTCAGAGCCTGGAGGCTGCTTTGGATTCTGTGTCTTCCTCTCTCTCTGCCCCTCCCCTGGTCATGCTCTCTCTCTCAAAAGTAAATAAGCATTAAAAAAAAGAAAATAAAAAAATTTTAAAGTAGAGAATGAAGGTTTGCCCTCTGCTGTTTTGCTTTTGTCTCGAGTCTTCTGTCAGCATAAACTTCCCAGGATACTGTGAATCGTCGTGCCCTTTCTCAAACAAAACAAAACAAGAATCCTCCAGAACAGAAATGAAGCTGAAATGCCAATGGCTGAAGGGCCTCTCACTTGAATCTCTGCCGCATGGGGCAGGAACCATCCCCACAGGGTCCAGCCGGGAAGACTTCCGCAGGGGATGAGGAGGCTCCTGGGCAGGGCACTGGGGGCTCCTGCCGCAGCATCTCACCTTCTCTGCGGTGTTTCTCTCAAAACCTTACGTTTTCTTGTGGGCTTGTCCCTGTTAAGTGCTTTATTTCTGGGGGTTAGAGAGAAGGGAGTAATGTCAGTGACAAGGGCCACCTCTATCTCCCCCACCCGCCTCCCCTCCACCACACACACACACACACACACATACACACAATCTCTCTCTCTCTCTCTCTCTCTCTCTCTCTCTCTCTCTTCACCCGCTGGAAGGCTTGGTTTTGCCCGTTGCTGGGGTCCAGGGCTTTGGTTTCCTGGAAGAACCACCCACCAAGCAGGAAGCTGCCACCTTCTTAGGCTCACTCAACCTCTAATACAATGATATCTATCTGTCCCTTACTTTTCCTCCCTCAAATACACTTTTTTTCTGGAAAAGTTTAATTTGAAGACTTTATTTCCTAGCTGATTGCAGAAATAAACCACAAAATGCAACAATGCTGTTCTTTGGAGGTACCTCAGGCTCTATTGCCCTGGTCAAGGGAAAAAAATCCCTTCCCCAGGGCCATGTGGGGCTTTTGACAGGAAGTCCAGAATCTTCCTTGGCATATGCTCAGCTGCATCATCCCCTACTTCTGCCTGAGCCCTCAGCCCCAAACCCGAATTTATCCTCATTCATAATTGCTCAAACCCCAGTCAGTGCAAGGGGTATCTGGCTGGTTCAGTCAGTAGGGTATGCAACTTACTCTCGATCTGGGGTGTGTGGGTTCAAGTCCCATGTTGGGTGTAGAGTTTACTTAAAAATAAATCTGAAAAAAAAAAAAACCCATACACACACACACACACAAATAACCCTAATCACTGGGATAGCTGGATGGCTCAGTTGGTTAAGCATCTGATTTTTGATTTCTGCTGAGGTCATGATCTCACAGTTTGTGGGTTTGAGCCCTCCATTGGGCTCCGTGCTGACAGTGTGGAGCCTGCTTGGGATTCTCTCTCCCTCTCTCTCTCTCTCTCTCTCTCTCTCTCTCTCTGCCCCTCCCCCAGGCACACCTCTCTCAAACAAATAAACATTAAAAAAAAAAGCCCCCTAATTGTTATGTGATTGTCCTTCCAGAGGAGTGCAATCTTCTTTTATTATATTTAGGATTATGCTGAAGGTTTGTTTCAATTTGGGATTTACCTTCCTAACCAGCCATAGGCTTTCTTAGGACAGGGTTTCCCAAGCTTCAGCCTTTTATGTGCCACGATTCTTGTTACCCTTGCATTATCTTCTGCACCATTTTTTACTTAATATATTTTCCTAAACCAACTCACTGACCCCTCTCAGGTTCATTCATTTCAAAAGGAAACATTATACTTGACCTTAGCCCAAAGGCCAAGAAGCGATTCAAAAGCAAACTTTAAAAATCTACGTAAATGGTGATCAGAGTCATGTGTCTTAAATAAAGGGGTAGCCCTAAAATATATGTTTCAAGGAAAATGAAACAACGTGACTAGCTTGGTTCTGTCCTCTAGGGCTCTGAACCCGAGACTTGCTCCGGAACTCAGCTCAGCTCGCTCATTTGCATGCTCTCTCTCTTGCAAGAGGAGATTATCACGTGTTAGAGACTCACTGAGGCTTTCGTCTTGGCTTAATTAGGATAGAAACATAACAAAAAAGAGAAGAACTTTCTGGCCACAGGGGTCGCTGTTTCTACTGTCCCTGCACCATCTACAATGACCTCTTGTTCCATTACCTTGGGAAACCTGGTTCTAAGAGATTGGGCTGCTGCAGTCTGGAAGACTCTATCTTCCTTCCCTGCTCAGTGAAATCTTTTTCACCTTTATTTTTCAAAATAATTATGCCCTGGGGAGAAAACCTTATGCCTTTGGTCAGGACACAATGTCTTGGAGTTACTAGGATCTTTTTTTTTCTTACTGTTTTTATTTATTTTAGAGAGAGAGAGAGAGAGAGAGACAGCATGAGCAGAGGAGGGTCAGAGAAAGAGAAGAGACACAGAATCTGAAGATGGACTCCAGGCTCTGAGCTGCCAGCACAGATCCCGATGTGGGGCTCGAACCACGTACCGTGAGATCATGACCTGAGCCGAAGTCAGACACTTAACCAACTGAGCCACCTAGGCGCCCCTATAGGATATTTTCTGCACCTCCTTCTGCACAATTAGTCTCTACGTTGTGACACTGGATTCTGCCTTCTCAAATCATCCCAGCTCTGGCCCCTCCTCTTCCCTCTGGAAGATTTTTCTGGTTCAGACTCTAATCGCTTCTCTCCCAGATTATTTTATTCGAGCCCCTCTGTCTCTAGTCACAACCTTCTTCCCATCTGTTCTCATTCTGCTAATGTGAGCTTCCTTGAACACACAAATCAGATGTTGCTCCTTCACTTAAAACGCCCTCAGTGCAGGGCATCTGGTGGCTCCGATGGTTAAGTATCTAATTTCAGCTCAGGTCATGATCTCATGTTCATGGGTTCTAAGGCCCACTTCAGGCTCTGTACTGACAGCTCAGTGCCTGGAGCCTGCTTCAGATTCTGAGTCTGCCTCTCCCCTGTTCACACTCTGTCTCTCAAAAATGAATAAACATTAAAAAATTTTTAAATAAATAAATTAAGAAAAAGCAGACCCACCAGTACTAAGAGTGATCAGGAAGGCCACTCAGGCTAAATCCATGGTCATTTTCCTCCTAGGAGCTCTCTGGGGATATTCGCATTTTTGCCGGGTTAAGGCATGGTGCTGCTTGGGAAGTCATTTGTTAACCCAGCCCTGTAAAAAGAGCAGAGATGGGAGGAATGGGACACGGTCCCACGTGTCTTGTTGGTTTTGGCCAAGGGAGGTAAAGATTTAGATTAGGAAGAGGAGCCTGAGTGGCTCAGATGGTTGAGCATCGGACTTCAGCTCAGGTCATGATCTCACGGTTCGTTGGTTTGAGCCCCGCATCAGGCTCTGTGCTGACAGCTAGCTCAGAGCCTGGAGCCTGCTTCGGATTCTGTGTCTCTTTCTCTCTCTGCCCCTCCCCTATTCATGCTCTGTCTCTGTCTCTCAAAAATAAATAAAATGTAAAAAAAAAAAAAAAGATTGGGGCACCTGGGAGGCTGAGTAGGTTAAGCGTCCAGCTTTGGCTCAGGTCATGATCTCACGGTTTGTGGATTCGAGCCCCACTTGGGGCTCTGTGCTGACAGCTAGCTCAGAGCCTGGAGCCTGCTTCGGATTCTGTATTTCCCTCTCTCTCTGACCCTCCCCTGGTCACGCTTCACGCTGTGTCTCAAGAAAGAAAAAAAAAGATTTAGATTACAAGATGCCACCTTTTTTTGTTGAAAGCTTTTGATAGGTTTGGGTACCTACAGAATGATTTGGAGGATTCTGGTGGAGGTGTATAGAGACAAACCACCTGGTCCACCTGTTGTCTCCCATAGAAAACCAGTGTTGTTCACTACGTCCCCCTAGCACCTAGCTCAGACCCTCCTACTTGGTGGAGACAATAACTACTTGTTAAATGACTTAATAAACATGATATCCTACATTAGTGCCTCCACTGAAGTATATTGCTATTCTTCTAAATATTTCTGTTAACTTTACTTAAAAGATATTGTTAAATCAACTTTGACATCATA
>NC_043716.1:18869011-18925208 GCF_006229205.1 Suricata suricatta
GAGTTTACAGTTTGAGTGGGCAGGCTAATCGGTCTGCCCTTGGGAAGGTAATGCATGTCAGCAAATGAATTCCAAATTAAAAAACGCAGCGAAGGGCGATATGTGAGCATGGGCTCTGTTAGGCAACGTGATAAATGCCTTATCAGGTTTTACTTAATTATCAAAAGAGCCCTATGAGATAGCTCCATTTTGCAGACGAGGTTTATGTTTTCCGAGAGGTTCTGTACCTCGTCCAATGTTGCACGCTAGGAAGGTGCTGGAGATGAAGTGTAGATTCCAGAGCCCACGCTCCTGCCTATTCCATAAGGGAATTCAGACCACTTGTGGGAAGGAAGGATTTGCGTGACTTCTCAATACCGACTATCTCTCAATTGAGGGTTTTTTACAATCTGTGTTGGAAAGGAGCTTAAGAAAATTATAAAGAAAACTGGATGCAACTTCATCAATACATGAGGATTTTTTTTTTTTTAGCATCGTTGACACACAATATTACATTTGTTTCAGGGGTACAGTGGTGATTCCACAGCTCTGTAAATTATGCTGTGTTAACAGATGAGCATCCAATGTGGAAAATTTTCCTTTCCACGTGGTTAATTATCAAATGCTTTTTAAAGTAGTTGTGCAGAGTGACATGTCTTCCAGCTAAATCAAACAAGCAGAATTAGTGTCCTCTAGAGACCTGTCCATGTGACTGTGCAGAGGACATGGATGTTTGAACAATGAACCGAGAACAAATGCATTACAAGGCAAGATAAAATATTTACTCTGTATCAGGCATTGGACTTTTCTGTTCCACCAGAGCAGGCTTGAGAGGAAAAGGAAAAAGTCATCCCGGAAGCAATGGGAGACAAAAGTAAAGAATGGGTGGGTGATGGATGCTACTTTGGGTTTAACTTTAGAGACCAAAGATAGAAGGTCTGAGGAGTGGGACCAATGCCAGTCCAATGTTTACTTGGCCTCCTGCCCGGGACTGTGTCTAACTCACCAGTCGGAGCCAGCCATTTGTTCCGCCCCATGCCAGTCATCTGCCCACTGGCCCAGGGCGGCCCACTGTTCTGGGACGCAGAGAGGCTGTGTGGCAAGTTCCCCCTTTGATGGGCATAAAAGCTGGACCCTGTTACCTCCCGGCAAAAGTACTTGGTTCAGACCTCCCGATGTCCCTCGCACAGTTGAGGAGGCATGAAGTTTGTCGTGTGGTGGTAGAACTCCTTCCTAGCACCATCCTGGAGGAAAATTCCATCGATGCCTTCTAGATTCCAATCTGTCCTCTTGGCTTTATCCAATATACTTAATATACAGTTATCATTCTGTAATATCCCAATAGCAAAGTCCATTGCCAATAACTCCATTTTCTGGCTTATGTTCTGCTGCATCATGTGGCTCTTATTTTGGCCGGGAGAGGTGTACTGAAGTCTCTTTCTTCACAGTTTACTTTGTTTATTTAACATTTATAAATCAGTGACCATGTACCATGCACTATTCTAAGTGTTTTCCTATTATATTATCACATTTAATCCTCACTACAATTCCATGCGGTATTATTACCATTTAGCAGATGAGGCACAGAGAAGTTAAGCAATTTGTTTGGTGATGCACAGCTAGTAACTGGCAAAGCTGAGGTTCAGACCTAGGCAGGTGGACTCTGGAGTCCCTGCTCTTAACCCCTGAACTATGCTGTCTCCAGGAGACCTTGAGGGTGATCCCTGATGGATATCTGTTCATATCAGAAGAAGGGCATCAAGCTCCAGGGAGGGCAGAGGGGCAAAGCGTCAGAAGTATAGCTGATCAAGAGATGGAGAGGGGTTGTAAGAAGAAACTTACATTGCCCAGGAGGCCCAGACGCCCTCTCCCCCGCTTTAATGAGTGTTTGTACCAAACCGTTAATTGTTGCGTGTTGGCAGCGGTGGGGTTGCCTCCTTTCTGCAGCACTTATGTCTCGATTTTTAAGTAGGCTTTATTTACAAAGGGGTTTGCAATATTAACTCTGTGATGTTCTCCTGCCAAATGAGCTCTTCTTAGTCTCCTGCCTTCCAGACATTCCAATTAATAGAAATGCCAAAGCCATTACCCAGCACACACGTATGACACCATGAAGGCCTTGTCTCTTCCCATGCTCCTGGAGAAGGTGCACAGAACTAACATTGTCATCAGCTGGCAATCCCGTTGCAGAGCTCCTGGGGTCAAGGTTCTCTACAAAGGGTCGCTTGGAGCAGGCAGTGCCCTGAAGTATTTGCCCATCTGTAAAAGACCTTTGTCCTTTGTCATCAGATAATTGTGGAGTTTTTTTTTTTTTAAGGAAATGCTTTTTTCACATTTTATAGGATCCTCCAAACAATCCCATAAGGTAAACGTTTGGGAAGAGATTATAGTCTTTGTTTGGGAGAGAGGAAACTAAGGCACAGAGAGGTGATGTGACTTGCCCAGGGTCACACACGAAGGATGGCAGAGCCAAGATTTAGTCTCAGCTCCACGGCCTGTGGCAAGTCACAGTATCTCGCTGGGTCTTGCTTTTCCTACCTGTAGAGTAAGGGGATTGGAATAGGTGCTCTGTAAGGGTCTTTTCAACTCAACCTTTGTGGAATACTAAAATTCAGGGGAGGGGGTGTCTGGGTGGCTTAGTTGGCTAAGCGGCCAACTTCGGCTCAGGTCATGATCTCACCATTCTCGAGTTCGGGCCCCATGTCAGGCTCTGTGCTGACAGCTCAAAGCCTGGAGCCTATTTCAGATTCTGTGTCTCCCCCTCTGTCTCTGCCCCTCCCCTGCTGTGATCTGTCTCTCTGTCTCTCTCTCAAAAATAAACATTAAAAAAATAAAAATAAAGAAAATTCAGAGGAATCCTTTTCCCTGAAGATCTGGTTATCAAGACTCCTGAATCTCACATTTCCATCCGTCTTATTTGCATCCATCCTGGAAGAGAACTTCATTATCATTATCTCCTGGCGAGGAGGGAGTGTGTTTCTCCTATTTCCCTCTTTATACTATAGAGAATTTTTTGGAAGGGCTTCCTCTCCTATGCTCCTTAGAGATATCTTTATACTAAGAGGCAAAATACTATTGTAAGTGTAACAATGTATTTGTCTCAAAACCTGTGACCTATATATTTTCAGTGCCCTCCATGATGATAATAACAGCTGAGATCAATAGAGCAGGTACACGAATCTGGCATTGTCCCAAATGTTTGACACGTACTATCTTACTTATTCTTCAAAACCACCTGAAGAGGTACGTGCTGTTATCATTATTGACAGATTATGGAATGGACAGGTTGGAGAAGTAAAATAAGTTACTCAGAGTCACATACCTAATTAGGCGTCAGACTCTGGATTCAATCCCGTTCAATCTGTCAGCAGCACTCAACTGCTACACCACACCCCGTGGCTTCTCCTAGGAGAAAGGAGGATTATATTTTGCACATTTTATTTCCTTTAAAAAACTTATTATGTAATATTTAAGAGAAAAAGGCACATTATGTAGATAGTGTATCCTCATTAATTCTATATATCTCTGTATCTATTTATCTATCTCTTTCTTCCACTGCATGCCAAGCATTGTCCTAGCATTTGGGAGGTAGCAACAAATTCCTCTAGACAGACAGGGTCAGGAGGAAATTAAGACAATATTAGAAAAATCAGTAGGAGTTCATTATCTTGTGTCACCCAGGGATCCAGCATAGTGCTCAGCAAGCCTAACTAAAGTATCAGAAGACCCTCCTCAAAGGAAACCACAAAAACTGACTTCGTTTGGCTTAGAAACTAAGTGACTTCATTTGACTTAGAACAGAGGGAAGTCATTTAGTTTGCTACAAAGAAATGAATCTGTTTACAAGGACAACGTAAAAAAGAATGCCATTTAGAACTGTATTTTGTTAGCATCACAGGCAAAAAGCCGTTAGGGTGGTGGTTTTGTTCTATTCCGGGAGTCAGTCAACTTATAATCAATCAAGCACTTTCTGATAAGGTGTGGATGCTACTGAAAACCAGGTAGGAAGGTCGCTGCCATCCTGGAGATTATAGTCTGGTAAGAATGTTCCCGTCCTGAGTCCCTGCCAAGCTCTAATGTGACCTTGGACAAGTAACTTCTCCTGCCCCAATTCTGCAAAATAAATGGGGTCAGACTAGCGGATCTACTCCTCAAATTCCGAGCCCCAGGGGTATCTGCTGCCTGGGCGCCAGTCGAGGGGACGGTGGGCTAGGCTCCCTGGCCCTGGGCTGCAGCGAGCCGGACGCCGGGGGCGCCGCTTGGGCCCGGAGAGCGTTCGCGTTCCGAACACGCTTGTCCCTCGCGGCGCCCCGTCGGCCCCGCCGCCGCCGCCGCCCGCGGAGCCGGAGGAGGCGGAGCTGGCGCTGTCCTGGCTCCCGACTAGGGAAGCAGCCGAGGAGGCGGCGCGGCGGACCCCGGCCGAGGCTCGGGCGGGGCGGCGGGGGAGGCTGGCTGGCTGGCGGCGTCCGTAGCGCGGGGAGAGCGGCGCGGCGGGCTGGGCGCTCCCGGCGAGAGGAGTCCGCTCCATGCGTGCGGGCCGAGCCCGGCCCCTGCGAGCCGCCGACATGAAGAAAGACGTGCGGATCCTGCTGGTGGGAGAACGTGAGTCCGCGCGCCGGGGCCGCCGCGGCCACCGCAGCCCCTGCCGCCCCGGGCCTGCTCGCCCCTCTCTGCGCCCTCGGGCCTCCCAGCCCCTTAGCTCTTCCCTTTCGGCTGCCAGCAGGCGGCATCCAACCTCTCACTCACCTGGGCCCTCCTAACACATCCCGTCCCTGACCCCCGGGCGTCCTCGCGAGCCTTGTCCCCGTGAGTCTCTGACCTCCAGCCTCATCTCTCCGAAGGTCCTCTCCTCCTTTTCCGCTTCGAATCCTTTCCTCCTGGGCCTCAAAGCGTTTCCGAGGCCGCTTTCCTTTCAGACCCTCTTCTCTTCCGTGCAGAGTCCCTTGTCACTGCCGGCAGGTGCTGAAACAGGCCGACTGACCAATTGGGATGGTGTGAACCGGCTCCCGGGGAAGCTCGGGGGAGGGGGGCGCGGAACTGTTCGACTTGCGGGCAAGGTCAGGTTTCTGCCCCCCCCCTCTTTTTTTTTTTTTTGCGTTCGCAGTCTTCCCACCCTCTAGGCATTGAGCGTTTTCAGAGATATTTGCACTTAACATTGGAAAAACTCCTGTTATACTCGCTGTTTGCTCAAAAATGTACTCTCAACGTCAAGTTAAACAAGTTACACAAGTGCTTAATGAATAATTATCTGGGGAGGGTTATTTAGTTGAGAGAATTATTGTTCCCATAAAGCCCAAGTTACTCCTCTCTTTTTAAGCATTATTTATTCCGTAGCTGGGTAATTATTTCATAAATTACAGGCACACAGAAAAACCAAACAGACACATGCTCATACATCACATGTGACCCCCTAGAAATTCTTAGATTTCACCCTTTTAAGATATAATAAAGGAGAAATGCCTTTGTGTACTGACTTGGGGACAGAACAACAGGGACTTCTTGATATCAGTTGGCTGGTTATGTGACTCATTTGGTAGGACTAAAATAAGAAAGTGGGCTGGGAGAACTGAATTGTTTGTTTGTACATTAGTTAATGCTCTGCGATTGCTGTTTTGAAGCAAGTTTCCAAACCCTGTTTCAGCCCAGAGTAGCCCCTCCAGGTCACGGTGATGGGTGATGCACTCCCGAGGAAGAAAGCGGATGCATTTTTACCCTTTTCTGTAGCGTTCTTTGATAGGCATGGAAATCTCTGTTCGCCTGCTGTGTGGAGAAATCTGTAGAATCAGAATTTGGAAGTAAGCTTGGCCCCTCACCGTTTTCTTTTTGGGTTGCAGTTGTGAATTTTAGTCCTTATTTATTACTATATCTTAATCTGTATTTTGCCTCAGTTTCCTTGACAAAGTTCAGGAAGGTGTTACTTAACATATGATTCATAGCTGATGCATTTGGAATAAGATAGGGAACTGAGTAGATGAGCTACTTAAAAAATTGGTCCTTAACAGTGTCGTAAAATCGTTTTCATAGTGATTGTAATACTAATTTTCTAAAACCAGAAATCCTGTGTTTTGGTTTTAGCTTTGAATATAGGAAGCAATTATACATAATTGGTCTGGAAACATCTGAAAAGAAGTGCTATATGTATGTAAGATATATTGTCAGCCTGAGGGTATTTAAGTTAAAAAGTTAACCGTATTACTTATTTAGAAATACATAAAAGAACTAAAAATTTGTTAGGAAAATGAAAAGCCATGTTCTGCAGATATGAAAGCAAACAGGACAGTTGAGCAAAGTGTGCACGCAAGAGTTTTTGGATCATAGGGTAACCTGACCTAAGAGTAAGTCTGAGTTTTTGAGGAAGACATTTTTCTTGAAATGGTTTGTACCAAAAGTTTTAGGCCAGCTATTGTATATGTATATGACCCACCCAGGCGCCCCAGAAGCATTACTTTTTGAGATTTCATGTAAATACTTGACAGCTGTTAGCCTGGCAGCTCCACTTTGGATGCTAGATAAACATAAATGTGACCAAAGCTATTTTAATACTGGTCTACACATGAAGTTATCAGGAAAACCACTTTTTAAGGTAGAAGTGGTAGTGATTTAGTTGTCATTCTAAGATGGGTAACAGAGAGGCGTCTGGGTGGTTCAGTCGGTTGAGCATCTTGCTTCAGCTCAGGTCATGATCTCACAGTTCATGGGTTCAAACCCCACATCAGGCTCTGTGCAGATACCTAATTCAGAGCTTAGAGCCTGTCTTCAGATTCTGTGTCTCCCTCTTCTCTGATTCTCCCCTGCTCATTCTCTCTCACTCTTTCTCTCTCTCTCTCAAAAATAAATAAAAAAATTTTAACAAAAGAATGGGTAACAAAGAGAAATGGGAAAAGCAAAAAAAATATTAAAAAACACATCATTTTTGGAATTATTGTAAAACCTATTCCTTCTCTTTCACTTTGGTATATCTTGCTGCTGGTAGTGTCTGTCCCAGAACCACATAGCAGCAGCTTCATTCACTGAAGCTCCCAAATAGTTGTCAATGGTTTCAGCATTCTCTTGGCTAAACCTGTAATAAACTTTCAAGGTGAAATGGATCTTTTCTTGGCTCCTCCAGAATCTGGATTCTGATCCATCCAGGCTTAAATCCTAACTAATGCTTACTGTCTGTTTAGTGCTTAGATCAAAGCTAAAATTGTCTATGAATTTTAAGATAATTATTTGCAGAGAAAGCCCAAGTGTTTTAAATATTACCTGGCCCTTATCTTAATTATGGAACATAATGAATACCATTCAGGCCACTTTAACAGTCAGTTGCCATTCTTGAAAATCATTAAAAATGCAAGCATGCAGAACTTAAGTTCTTCGGGCTATGACTTTTCATGGTCAGAGGCTTTGGCCAGAATCTGTATTTAACGATGTTCACGCAAGTATGCTTAACTTGTTGCAATAAAATTAGTATGAGCTTTAATACCCTTTTATCTGAATCACGTAGCTACATTAAAATTACAGAAGATTTAGTTTTAGCGAAGTCTTGTTTTTAAATTGAGATATGTTTATCTTCTGCTGGTCAGATTCATTAAGAAAGTGGAACTGTTATTCTCTTTTTAAATGAATCTGGTCAGGGGCGCCTGGGTGGCTCAGTTGGTTGGACATCTGACTTCAGCTCAGGTCATGATCTCACAGCTCGTGAGTTAGAGCCCTGGATCAGGCTCTGTGCTGACACCTCAGAGCCTGGAGCCTGCTTCAGATTCTGTGTCTCCTTCTCCTCCTGCCCCTTCCCTGCTTGCACTCTGTCTCTCTCTCTCTCTCTCTCTCTCAAAAATAAATAAACATTAAAAAAATATTTAAATGAATCTGATCACTCTTACCCAATATGTCTAACTGATTAGCTTATCATCAAAACTAGTTCAAGTCAAACTACTTCAAGCTTTGATTAGTTCTGCCTGGGCTTTTGTAATATCTCCTTAACCAGTCTCCCTGCTTCTGATTTTGTCCATTCTCTATGTAGCAGGCAGTCATCTTTAAAAAGTATCTCAGATCCTGTTACCCAGTTTTAAAATTCTTTGATGATTTCTACTTTCACTTAGAAGAAAGTCCAGACTTTTTTATGCGGGCGTGCAGAGTCATCGCAGTCTGGCCCTTGCTCCACTCTGGAACTACTCTGTACTGCTTTCTCTACAAGAAGGCCCTGACTCAGGCATTCTCCCTGAGTATTTGTTCACTTGTCTTTTGGGCTAGAAAGTAAGCTTCATGAGAGTAGTGGATTTGCCTTATTGTATTGCTGTATACCCAGTGCCTGGAAGAGGCCTGCACAATGTGGGCACTCGAATGCAGTTGACCGTAGGTGGCTGGGTCAGTAACTGACTGTGCCTCAGGGGAGGGGCTTGAAGCCAAAGAAAATACCCCTTTGGTTTGTCTTCTATGTTTTGTTTTTTTCTAAGAGAACTTATTTTCTACAGTGATTTTATACTGAAGGAGAGACACAAGCAAAAAAAAAAAAAAAAAAAAAAAAGCATCTATCTCCAGCCCCTTCCTTTCCCTGCTTCCAGGAAACTCACATCTGCCTTAAAACCGAAGAGGTCTTCCTCCAGAAGCCGAGGAAAAGGGGTGCTTTTACAGAGCCTAGTTCCTGCTTCTATGCCCTGCCTGTTGCCCCCCGCCCTGGGGACCCCATGAACACGGCGCCTGGGAGGCGGGTGTGGGCTCCTGTGCCAGCCGCCAAGGGAGGAGGGCAGAGCCGGGCCCCCTGGCCCCCTGCAGTTGTTCACTACACCTGGCTCAGGCTCCCTGCCTGCCCTGTCCCAGCCCCGGGGGTGACTTGTTCTGCCAGGTACTAGCTGTACTTGCTTTTTCTGTATGTTACTTAGACAAGAGATGGAATGAAGTGGGAAAGAGGGTAAGGAAGGTTCTTTGAGCCTGCCTCACCTGGAAGCACGAAGCAGGGCTTTGCCCTGTTACTGGAGGTTAAGGTCAAGTGGGTGCAGGGGAGGAGGGAGATAGAGGGTACTAGGAAGGGTGGGAGCCTGCTTGGCCCCACCATGGAGGAGGAAGGTGTAGAGGGTGTGTGTCCGTGGTTTTGGCAAACACTAAAGAGCCCCTTGCCCCCCCATTTCCTATCTGCACCCCATCTTCCCCCCCCCCAAATCAATACACTAAGTTGTTTCTAAAAAAAAAAAGAAGAAGAAAGAAAATCAGCTTCTGATTCTTGATTTTGGCTCAGGTCATGATCACATAGTTATGAGATTGAGCCCCGCATCCTGCTCATGCTGGGTGTGGAGCCTGCTTAAGATTCTCTGTCTCCTTCTCTCCTTCGCTCTCTCACTCTCAAAAAAAAATCAAATACAGTTGACCCTTGAATAACATGCAGTTCAAACTGCGTGGGTTCCTTTATACAGGAATTTTTACAGTACAGTACTGTAAATGTGTTTTTCTTATGATTTTCTTTCTTTTTAATGTTTGTTTACTTTTGAGAGAGAGAGTGTATGCGCACAAGCAGGGGAGGGTCAGAGGATCCGAAGTGATGCTGTCAGCACAGAGCTTGATGCAGGGCTCAAGCTCACAAACCGTGAGCTCATGATCTAAGCCGAAGTCAATGCTTAACCGACTAAGCCACCCAGGCGCACCCCCCACCCCATCCCCTGGCTTCTCATTTTCTTAATAACATTGTTTTCTCCAGCTTACTTTGTTGTGGGAATGCAGTGTATAGTACATATCATATACAAAGTATATGTTCATAGACTGCTATGTCATTTGTAAGGCTTCTAGTCAACAGTAGTTATCAGTAGTTGAGTTTTTGAGGAGTCAGAAGTTATTTGAGGATTTTGGATTGCCAGGGGCATGGGGAGTTGGTTGGTTCTTCTAACCCCACCCCCACCCCCTGCATTGTTCAAAGGTCATTTATAGCTTTTGGAAGAATGAATGAGTTCAGGTTAGTTCCGTTTATTTAGACTTTACGTGTTTTCCAAATCACTCTTAGTCATAAAAATTTGATTCTCCTTTTCTCTTTTTTTAAAGAGAGACAGCACAAGCCCGGGAGAGGAGCAGAGAGAAAGCAAGAGAGGGAACCAGGCCGGCTCCACATTAGCATGGAGTCTGATACGGGGCTTGATCCCACGACCCTGGGATCATGACCGGAGCCGAAATTAAGAGTTGGGCACCTCACTGAGTGAGCCGCCAGAGCGCCCCTGCTCATTCTTCTTTCTCAAATCCAGTCTGATACGTGGTTACTGTTAGCATTTGAAGGGGCAGAGTTCGTCCAGTCTCTTGTTCCAGGTCTAAGCTTTGTGTAGCCTGGGAGATTCTGTGTCCTGGCAGTAACGTTTACCAGCAACTTGTAGTGATGGGGTCATGTCTAGTCCATGTCTTGGCTGCCAGCAGTTCTCTTTGTTGCCAAAAGAGGCCAGCTTCTCGTTGAAACACCACAGAGGTCATCTTAGTGGGACTAGGAAACAGTTCTTCAGGCGTAAGGTAAGTCACAGAAACTTCAGTCATAAGCTAGCATTTATGTTAGCAAAAACTTTTAACGATCCTTTTAGAGCCGTATTGCTTTCCATTCTGGTCTTTGTTAAGTGATATTTGAAGATTAAACTGCTCCAGTTTCAGTTATACTGTGTTTAGTACCTGGATGATAGTCTGTGACCCGCGTTCAAGCATAGTCTACATAGTCTCTTTTCTTTTAGAGTCTGTTCTGTATCCGTGTATGCATTAAGACTTGCCTTTTGTTCCTTTGGCGCCATTCAAGCACTGGTGTTGATCTAGTTCAAAGGACAGGGATAGACTGTAACATTCATTCTTCTGCAGCCCAGGTAGTCTGCATTTGGTCAATGAAATTTTCCTTTGGAACAACACTAGTGATTGCCACAAATGCTAAACTTTCCCAGTTAAAATTCTAACTCCATAGTCACCTTCCTCCTCCCTGTATATTCTAATTTTATAATTTAGGAAGAGCCAACAAGCCTTCTTAAGAAGAAACCGATAGCAATGAGGAGTAGGCCCTTTGCCACTTGAAGTACGGGGTGTTTGTTATCAAGGAAAATGGCCAATATGGCTGGTAGGATGGTAATTAGAACCAGAAAATGTTATTTCTGCTTCATGAATATTAGGAATTTGCTGTCCTTTAGAACTAGATGTTGAAAAGATGTGATGAAAAGACAAAGAAATTTTTAGCCTGGATAAATCTAGATAATTTGTTCTATAGTGATGAATTATGTTTCCCATGGATGACCTACTTAGAGGCATGGACTGTCAGACAGAACTGTGGCGTGTTGTGTTGAACTGAATCAGAAGGCTTTCTCTCTGGGGATAATTGTGACCGTGCCTTTTGTTTTTACAGATCACTTCAGTGTTTCTCAGGCAAAACAGAGGAAATAGAGACCATTAAATGGCTGGCTAACAAAGACAATTTTTTCCTCCATATAATATAATACTTATATTAAAATATCATTTTGATATATGTTTTATTTATTTACACTTATAAATTATGTAATGATGTCATAGATTATATTTATGTTCAATATAAAATTTAATTGGTACAGTAATTAGAGAAGTTCCTTTATGGAAATTATCTTTTGGAGCTTTTAAAAATATGTAGTGTTTGTACTCCTGTCTGCCATTGTCAAGGGCCTTTTTGATTGTAGGCCTATTTAAGTAGTTTTTAAAATTTAGTATTCTAAAATGTTTACCTTGTTCTTAAGGTCCTCATTTATTTTTCAATTAAGATTAGCTTAAAATTAGTGGCCTATTGTAATTTTAAACCTGCCGATTCCCTATTTCTTTGATGGTCTCACTCAGGGTTAGTTTGTTAGGCCTTAAAGGGAAGCAAAAAAGCTCTGCTTTAGATTCACTGAAGCATTTCTTAACTTAATCACATCTGATCTTTTATTAATTCAAGTAGCTGTCATCTTACTGCTCTTCCAAAAGGAAACCCAGAATGATACTAATGAAAATGTGCTCATTTTCTCCCGAATTCATTATAATCTGTCTCTCTTGCTCTAATTTTAAACTTTTTTAAAAGGAAGAAATTACTCTTGGATTTTTATGTGGGGGAGATTTCATGTTCTTTGATGTTAAAAGGCCTGTTATACAATTAGTTCAGAAACTCAATGGAATTGTTTTATTGTAGTGAGTACTAAATAGCTCAGATTCTTTCATGGGTGAGGCACAATATGAATGAATGAATAAATAAATGAAAATGCCATACTCTAAATGGCAGTATCCACATAAATAACTTAAATTGAATGATTCCTACTTTTTGCTACCACTGTCTGTGTCATCAAGCATAAATAAAGCTCGTTCATTGTTGCAGTGTTGACAGGGCCCTTTTCCTGCGGGGGGTGGCGGTGGCCGTGGGGGTTCCTCTTCTGTCGCTGAGGCCTGCCATGGCGGAATAGACCTGGTGGCCGGTTTGTAGTGTGGTGGGAGCCCGCTGCTGCACAGACATAACTGCCTTGTTGAGCTGAGCTGTGAAGACATCTGAATGTCCTCGGAATGTTGGGCGTGCCTTTCTGAAAGTATCACTGGGAAAAGCAGAAAGGGACAATGACCAGGAACAGGGGTGTTCTCATGAGTCATAAGCAGAGAGGTGAGGAAGAATGGGGGACATATAAGGGCTGTGGTGAGGGAGGGGACTTTAACATGGAACACCTGTTGAAGGCCTGGATTTTTGCCAAGAGATCCTAAGTGGTTGTGATTAAGGAGCAATAAGTCTTTGGCTTTCTTGGAAACGAGTAAGCCGTTTAGTGTTGGTGTTTGACTTAATTTTGATCATCTTTGTTTCACATTTTGAGCTATGGTTTCAAAGTTAGGTAGATTTCTTCTGAGACTTGCCAGGGCTTTGGAGTAGGGGGATACAAGCAAAATTTTAAAAAGGTAATTCTGAAAAGGGGATTGTGAGAGGACTCAAGGTCTTAAGGGTATTAAGGCAGGCAAAGTTCTCAAGGACCAAGCAGGAGTGAGACTTGTTTTCCTTTTGGGTAATAAGGAGCATCTCAGTTATTGAACATCTGATTCATTTTTCCTGTTCCTTTTTTTTTTAAGTTTATTTATTTATTTTGAGAGGGAGGGAGAGACCTAGGATCCCAAGTGGCACCCCCACCCCGATGTGGGGCTCGATCTCATGAACTATGAGATCATGACCTGAGCTGAAATCAAGAGTTGGACGTTTAACCAACTGAGCCACCCACGTGCCACTCATTTTTCCAGTTCTGAACAGTTGATCACGGATAAGAATGCAGGGGTGTGTAAGATGTCCAGGAGAGCCCTGCAGAAATGGAACAGCTTCTGGGAACATCTGTGCTGGCAGTAGTTGTGGGATTTTGGAGATCTAGGGAAAAAGACATCTCTACCAGGGTGAGAAAGACCCAGAAATTCAAAGGTCACAGGAATTGTACAAGCATTGGATCTTCCAAGAGGTCTGTTGTTTTAAGTACTTGGGAATTTTTCTACTGCTAAAATAAATAACATCCAGGGCCCGGTGGACTCGATTGGACTTCACAGGAGAGGCATTGTCCTGTCAGGTGACTGGAACTCTGCTGTGTGTTGTCTTAGGTCAGCCATCACCGCCTTTGCAGGGAGCTTTATCAGGGCTCTCTCCCAGATGCACTCTTGCTCTGCAGCCTCAGTTGCCAAGAGTAAAAAATAGGCAGGAGGGCCAAGTTCTAGGTTCTCTGATGCTGGGATAAAGGACAGTGGCTTGGTTTATGTTAAGCTAACTATTTTGCCTCCATTGTGCATGGTCACGTGGAATTAGAATGGACCCCTGCAGATGTTGAGATGAATACTACCTTGAGCTAGCAGAAGGCTTGGTGTTTCTGGGACCCTACACAGGCCATGATGAACATAGTTATTTAAGGAAAAAAGTTATGAAATGCTCATTATAAGTCAGCAAGTTCTAGAAATTTCTGGATCCCATATTGGCTTGGTAAGTCCCACTTTTTTCTTACAGATAGATGAATATTCCTGACAGATCACTTTGCCATACACAATTAAAATAGATAATAGATACAACTTGGGGATCTGTCTCCCATTGCTAGGTACTGCAAGGTACATGTCACGTGCACTTTTTTGTCTGTCGCAGTCCAGTCTTCTAGGTGTGCTACATGATAGTTTAGATTAATCATAGAGCGTAAGCACTGATAGCTTCTGGTCCTTTTTTTTTCTTAACTGATGAGAAAATTGAGGCCCCGAGTGAGTCAGTGACAACACAAGGTTGTACCGCTAATTAGAAAGCTGATTCCTCAATCCAAATTTTCTGGCCCATTCTAGTGCTCACTTAACTAATGCCTTTAATTTAAACTGCTCATCATCATCACAAAAAACAACTATCATTTATGTATTTTATGTTTGCCAGGTATTGTCCTAAGCATTACATATCTGTCATCTTAGTTAATCCTTTTACCAAGTCCACTGAAGCTGTTCAGCACTATATAGATTAACAAAATGAGGCCTGAGGAAACGCAGCTAGTCAGTGCTGGAACTAAGATCCCAGTCCAGTCTTGTCCGATTCTGAAGCCTGTATTGTTTTCCTTTTGTTTTAGTGAAATATTTATATCCAAGGAATAAAGAATAATATAACAAATACCCTTAGCTTAAGAAAGAAAACATTACCAGTCGGATGAAGCCCCTTGCATTTCCTTCTCTCTCTCTCTCAGAAATAACCAGCCACTTTCCTAAGTGGTAACAACCACTCTTAACTGCTAAGCCCTAAGCTCCACTTACTAAGAGCATTTGCTGGGAGCTAAGATTCAGCAGTGAACAAGAAAGACACATTCTCTGCCCTTGAGGAATTTCCCGTGGGTGATAATGAAATATGTGTTCCTTAGTCTTTCTAGAGACACTCAGTAGCTGGTAGGAAAAGTCATGTTTTCACCAAGGTCTAGGAAGTCCCTCAGGAGACCTCTGGTGCCATGCTGGAAGGTTGCCTATTACACAGGCACAATGCTGTCCTAAGAACGAACGTGTCTTAACTGATGATTCAGTTTTTCCTCCTTGGGACCAAACTATAAGTTTCTTTTATGAGCTTTTCGATTTTCTGCTGTATTTAGAGACTTCTTAGAAAAGTAAATGTTCCCTTCTCTTCCCTTAGTACGTGACCCATACCTCTTTCATCCCAGTTTTCTCTCTCTTGTTTAGTACAGTTTCCATGTTAACCCCGGAGAGTAGCTAAGATTAAGCTTTGCACTTGGAAGACAATCAGGTAAATACTTTCAAAAGAGTTAATAGAAGGAATCTGCACAAGTAAGATGGCTCATGTAGGAGCAGAAGTGAATACTCTCTATATGACCTTCTAGGTGGGTGTTGTTATCCTCCTAGTTTGGTCCAGGTATGGGGGAATATGCCAAGTGGAACTTGACCTCTTGGATAGGTCTGTTACAATGTTCCTCAGTTTTTTGAGCCATCACTACTTTTTATAAATACAAAACTGTCCTGCCCTCTTCTTTTTGTCTGACTCTGAGCGTTCTACAATTCAACTCAATTTTGACACTAACTACCCTGGGTTAAGCATCAGATCCTGAAAGTTAAAGGGCAGGGTCCTCAACAAGATTACCCTTTCTTTAGACACCAGCTACAAGTGGGATCCCCAGACTCTCCACTCTTCTTCCTGACTGACTACAAATTTGGGGATTCCCACAATGCCCTTAGGTTTGGTAATCCACTAGAACAACTCACAGAACTTGGGAAAGTGCTGTACTTAACGGTTATAAAAATGAACAGCCAGATTAAGAGTATGTAGGGCAAGGTGTTGAAGGGTCCTGAGCCCGGAGCATTTGTCCCCGTGGAGTCAGAGTGTGCCACCTTCCTGGCTCATCAGTATGTTCGCCAACTAGGAAGCTCCCCTGAGCTTTGATGTCCAGAGTTTTTCTGTGGGGCTTCATTATGTAGGCACAATTGATTAAATCATTGACCCTGTGATTGAACTCGGTCTGTGGGCTCCCTCTACCCCCTGCTCCCACCGCACTGCTAGGTTTTGGGGTGGGGCTGGAAGTTCCAACCCACTAATCACATGGTTAGTTTTTCTGGCAGCCAGTCCTCATGCTGTAGCTGTCTAGGCCCTTCCTTCTCCCTAATGGTCACCTAGGACCAAGGGATTTTGAAGCTTTCTGCCAGAAACTAGGTGGGAATGAAGACCAGGTGGATTCTTGATTACATCACACCCTCCTTTACTATTATTTGAAATTGCAACATTATTTTTCTAATAAAGACAAATTGACCAAAGTAATTTTAGAATTTTTTTCCCCCCTCAGGAGTCACCTAGTGTTAACAGCTTTTCAGTTGCTGTTAAGAAAAGCTTTGAGGGGCGCCTGGGTGGCTCAGTCGGTTAAGCGTCCGGCTTCAGCTCAGGTCATGATCTCACAGTTCATGGGTTCGAGCCCCGCATCGGATCTGTGCTGACAGCTCAGAGCCTGGAGCCTGCTTCAGATTCTGTGTCTCCCTCTCTCTCTGACCCTCCCCTGATGGCACTGTCTCTCTCTCTCTCTCTCAGAAATAAATAAAAAGCATTAAAAAGTTAAAAAAAAAAAAAGAAAAAGAAAAAGAAAAGCTTTGAATGGGATGGTTCCAGAAGTTCCACGAGGCGGAACTTCGTTTCCTAGATGGCAGTGCCGAAGCAGTAGCAACACTGTCGTCCAGGGCAAGTTGAGAGCAAGTCCAGTTAGGTCAGTCTGGCTGATGTGCTCGAGGCCCTTCTCCTATTCATGTAAAATTAGAACTCTCAGTTCATCATCCAAGGGTTTTCAGATACTAGATTATTGTGTTAGTGTAGACACATACATATGACGTATGCACCCTCCGTTCATAACTGTTTGGTGTGAGTTAGGTGGCACAGAAGTGGTTCAGAGGAGGAAAGGGAAGGCTGCAGGAGCCCTGGGATGTCTTTAGAGATGAGGTAGAACTGGAGCTGTCCTGCGGAGTTGGCTAACATTTGGAAAAGTAGAGGGGAGAGAGAGACTGATGTTTTAGATGAAGAAAACCATGTGACGAGACGAGATTCGTCACAGCTTCTTTGTGCTTCCACAGTGCAGAATGGCCTTATGTGAGCATGTTGTGTATGTGGGAATAGTGAGCAATGAGATTGGGCAGATGAGGTGGGGTTAAATTATTAATTGCATGGTTTTCAAAGGCCAGCAGAAGAGTTTCACCTTGATATGGTAGGTAATTGAGAGTCCAGGCTTTTGGTGAGCTGAGGAAATGAAAATGGACTGGCATTTGTATTGTTGATAGATTTTAATAAGAGGAGAGATTGGAGGAGGGGGGAGAAAGTTGGGAATTGGGAGGTGTTTCTGTAAAAGTCCCATAATTAGGGGAAAAGTGGGAACAGAGAGGAAAGAGTGAATATTTAAAATTTCAAAGGAGGGGTGCCTGGGTGGCTCAGTCAAGTCGGTTAAGCGTCTGACTTAGACTCAGGTCATGATCTCACGGTTCATGTTCGAGCCCTGGTTGGGCTCTGTGCTGACAGCTCAGAGCTTGGAGCCTGCTTCTGGTTCTGTGTCTCCCTTTCTCTGCCCCTCCCCAACTTGCGCTCTGTCTTTCTCACTCTCTAAGACATCGAATAAACATTGAAAGGAAAATTTGACAGAGTTTAAATGTTCAGTACAGAGAAAGGGTGAATCAAAGGTGGCTAGTTTTTAAATTTTTGCTTTTTATCCTGATGTGTAGGAAGAGTGTTCTTATTGGTGAAAATCTCGTAAATCTATTTAAATATATTTCAGTATATTTCCATGAATGGGCCCCTGGATGGCTCTTGATTTCAGCTCAAGTCATGATGTCAGGGTTGTGGGATTGAGCTCTGTGCTGGGCTCTGTGCTGAGTGGAGCCTGCTTAAGATTCATTCTCTCTCTCTCTCTCTCTCTCTCTCTCTCTCTCTCTCTGCCTCTCCCCCTCTCCTTCTGCCTCTCTTTCCTGTGTTCTCTCTAAAAATATAATAAATAAGAAAAATTTTAAAATATATGTTAAAAGTAGGGATACCTAGTGCCTTGATCAGTGGTATCCCTAGCACCTTGGAACAGTGTCTGGTATGTAGAAGTGCTCAAGAAATATTTGTTGAAGGGATGAAAGAATGCATTTTACATGTCACTAGGTAAATTTCATTGCCATCTGTACATTTAGAATATGCCAATTTTTGTTACTAAAAATAACTTTTAGAATAATACTTAACATTTTCTAGTCGCAAAAAATGTATATTTTTGTTGTAGAAAATTGGGAAAATATGTAAAAGCACAAAACAAAAACTGTTACATTTACTTCAGAGATAACTGCTGTTGGTGTATATATCTTTTCTGGGTGTTCTTTTTTTTCCCCCTGGTGTGAATACATCTTTATTTATAAAATGGGATCATATAGCAATGCTGATTTATACCTGCATAAATGTCATTTTCCAAAGTAAAATGGAAAAATTTGAGCCTTCACATGATGACAGCAATGGATTATAACGTGTAGAGTTATGTAGGAATCTACAAGACCATGCTGTTACAAATGAGAAGGGAGTTTTTCCTTAAAGTAAAATGCAAAGTAATGGAGAAGGATTGGCAGAAATAGAACCATTACCATCTAGCAACCACTGTAGCAACACGAGACAAGAATTCTGAATGGCTGCTAAAACTAGGAGGCAAAAGTTTGATGAGAAACAGTATTTGCATAGTCTCACAGTACCTTCTCACAGGATACTTTTTAATTACAAAGGGAAGAATAACCTGGCAGACCCCACCTTCTCCAAGTGATGACAGTTAACGTCACCAGTAATGGGACAAATTGATATCATCTCCCTTCCGCTGTGATGCACTGTGAAGGATACAGTATAATTTTGGGGTAATTCTGCCTAAAATGCAAAATCTGAAATTAATCATGAGATAACATGATACAGACCCAATTGAGAGATGTTCTACAAATTAAATGGCTTGGGTTTTAAAAAAAAATGTCTAGATCATGAAAGATACTCCTCCAAGCTAGAGACTGAAGAGACATGGCAACCAAATAATGCATTTGATCCTGGGGGTAGAAAAAGATTTTTCTCTTTTCTAAAAGATGGTAATGGAACAAACCGGTGAATAAGGCATAGCATTGAATTCGTGTTAAATGAATTTCCTGATCTTGACAGTACACTGTGGTTAGGATGAATAAGAAAATGATCCTGTTTTTAGAAAATACATACTAAGGTGCTTAAGGGTAAAGGGACATCATTACAACCTACTATGGTTTTAAAAATATAGAGGGTTGGGGGAGGGAGAAGGAGGAAATGATAATGCAGATATGGTAAAATGTGAACATTTCAGTGTTTGGGTTAAAGAATAGACATGACTCTTTTGTACTATTCTTGCAGTTTTTCTGTAAGTGATACTTTCTCAAAATAAGTTAAAAAAAAGTGGAACCAGACTGTTGGATTAGTCACCAGTGAATCAGTGAATATTTTAATTAATTTATATAGTATTTGTATATGTAGTGCTTGCTGACTCTAGAGGCCATTATTCCTTTTCTGCATTGTTGTGTTAATATTTTTTAAAACTATCGTATATGAGGGGTGCCTGGGTGGCTCGGTCAGTTAAGCGGCCAATTTCAGCTCTGGTCATGATCTCATGGTCCATGAGTTCAAGCCCCACGTCAGGCTCTGTGCCAACAGCTCATAGCTAGGAGCCTGCTTCGGATTCTGTGTCTCCCTCTCTCTGGCCCTCCCCCACTCACACTCTGTGTGTCTCTCTCTCTCTCTCAAAAATAAACAAACATTAAAAAATTTTTTTAAGTTAAAAAAATAATAAAATAAAACTATGTTATAAGAAAGAGAAAGAACACTAGTTTATTCTCTTAAGTCTGCAACTAGTTTTTTAGAGAGACCGTGAGAAGATCATTGTTTCTGGGTCCCAGTGTCTGGTCCCGGGTTCTGCATCTGAACATGTTTGCAGGGAGCTGGATGGGCTGACCCGGGTGACTGGATTCTAGCAGTTCTGTCCTGAGGGGCTCCCTGCCGTGCTGGGAAGCCAGGGAGCTGTTTCCTTGGGAAAGGCCCAAGCCTTCTCACACAAGTAAACCGAAAAGCTCCTCAGAGATCGGAGCTGGAAGACCGCTGTCCAGCCCTCCCTCTGTCCCTCCACTAGCGACACTTGTTAGCGGCACCTCCTCCGAGCTGTTTGACCAGTTCTCCTTTTTCCAGCCGTTCGCTCTTTTCCAGACTTGACTTGTGTTTTCAGTCACCTTTCTTTTAGTCACTTAAAAAAGAAATGTGACTTTTCTTCACTTTAAAATTTTCTAGTTCTTGCAGATATTAATAGGTACCTATCTAGAGGACTGTTTTCCCAGAGACTCACAAAAGAATTTAGTTGATAAGCAGAAAGTGATGGGAATGGAAGTAAATTTGAGAAGGAAAATTAAGATTTTTAAGTTTGTGCATTGAAAATCTTGCCTAGGTTAGAAATGTAACTGGGAAGTCACTCTTCCTCTTCTAAGCCTTTCTTATTTATTTATTTATTTATTTATTTATTTGTATTGTTTGATGTTTATTTATTATTGAGAGAGAAACAGGGCACGCATGGGGGAGGGGCAGAGAGAGAGGGAGTCACAGAATCTGAAGCAGGCTCTAGGCTCTGAGCTAGCTGTCAGCACAGAGCCTGATGCGGGGCTTGAACCCACAGACTGTGAGATCATGGCCTGAACCGAAGTTGGACACTTAACCGACTGAGCCACCTGGCGCCCCTCTTCTAAGCCTTTGAATAGGATACCCTAAAAAAGAAAAACTGTAAGGATATCCAAAGCAGACACTCTGGTCTTCTACTAGTGAGGATGTAAATTAGTTTATTATTATTATTTTTATAGGTAATTTAACAATATGTATTAAAAATAAAAAAAGATTATATATGCTAACTTGAACTCCACTTCTAGGAATTTATCCTGTAGGAATGTTCATTGCAGCATTGTTTATAAAGGTGAAAACTTGAACAGCGTTCATTGTTAGGACACCGCATTAATAAGTTATGACATATTTTACAATAGATGCTTATACAACTGTCAAAATAATGTAAGATTTTTGTATGTTGATGTTGCTGTTTTTAAAAATTGTGATGAAGTACACAAAATGTATTATTTGACATTTTAACCATTTTTGAGAGTACAGGTAAGAGACATTAAATACATTCACTGTATTATAACCTTCAACACTTCATATATCTAAATTTTTTCATCATCCCCCAAAAAAACCTCTATAGCCATTAAATAATAACTTTCCCTTCACCCTCCCCCCAGGAGATTTTACATATTGACATGGAATACTGCCCAAGTACATAATTAAATGATAAGGGAAGATTGTAAAATAATATAAGTACTATGATTCTATTAGCAAATTGTGTAGGCAATTACTGTAGTATGTTATTATAAGTGTAGAAAAAATGTGGGAGTCTACATGTATTAAACTGGTAAAGGGGCATATTTGGGGAGATTTTTACATTTCTGTTATATATTTGAGTGATATTTTAATTTTAAACAAAAATGTGTATCTTTTCTAAGCAAAAACCAAGAGATATATATACTTGAAGTATTGTACCAAAACTTGATGATTTGAATGCCTCTGATTTTGGCTAGTGAATAACAGACTTGGCTATGTGGTTGCTGAATTTGAGTTTATATAGAACCTAAACACTTTACTAAAATAATGATGTTTGTTTTCACAGCTAGAGTTGGGAAGACATCACTGATTATGTCTCTGGTTAGTGAAGAATTCCCAGAAGAGGTAAATATTTTTATGTCTTTTCTATATTTAAAATCTTTTAAATTTATCAAAATTGAGTTAAAATGAAATAAAATCTGCTCTTTTTTGGATGTTTCCTTCCTGACAATTATGACTTTAAAGAGTCTCATATTAGTTATATGAGACATTAGTGAAATATAGTGCAGGAGAGAGAATCAAACTAGATCTAAATTCACCTAAATCCTTCGGTTTTCCTACTTTATATATATATATATACACACACACACACACACACACACACACACACACATATACACACACACATATATATACACATATATATAAATTTTTATGAGTTTATTTAATTATCTTGAGAGAGAGAGAGAGAGGGACAGAGTGAGTGAGCGTGCCCATACACGCACAAGTAGGGGAAGGGCAGAGAGAGAGAGAGAGAAAGAATCATCCCAAGCAGGCTCCATACCATTAGCGCAGAGCCCCATCAATGAACCATGAGATCATGACCTGAACCAAAATCAAGCCTTGGACACTTAACCAGTTGACTGAGCCGGCAGGTGCCCCTGCTTTTCTTACTTTGATCTTGGCTAGGATGTTTCTCATCACTGTGCCTTAGTTGTCTCATCTGTAAAATGGGAGCTGGAAGGGATGTTAGAGATCATCTATACTGTTCATCCTTTCTTAAATATAAAACAGGTGAGTTTGAAGTTAGGCTGAAAGGTGTGCTGGTCCCCCACCTGCCTTCCATCTGACACCCTCCAGTCTTTGAGGCATTAGAGCCACTAGGATTCTGACACACATATTTGAGAACCTTTAATGTTACCCATGGCATCATTTTATAAATGAAGGAACTCATTCATCCCCCTTTACCTAACTCAAAGGATTGTTGTGTCTCAAATGAGAATTGCTTAATAATAGTAGAGTGCCACCAAATGTAAGGTGGTTTTATTATTGCCTGCAGTATATGTGTGTATATTCCGGAAGTTCCAGGGTGAGGGACTGCTGGCTAAGGCCTATGTAAAGATAGAGTTTTGTTTTGGCAAATGGAATTGATGTAAATGGGGTGAACATTATTTATTCTTTATTCTCTGTCTTCCCCTAGTTGGTACTATTAGCCCCACAATTCTCCTTTCTTTACTCTTGTTTAGTTATAAATATGTAAATTTACTGTTCAGACAGGAATTTGATAAATTATATGGTAGTGTTTTCAGCAGTTACAAATGCCACATGACCATTGTTTCTTTTGCCTTTTTCCCTTCCTAAATAAGATATAGGTATCTTAAGTAAGTAACTAAGTACTTAATTTGTGAAATGAAGTATATTGTCATATGATTACTCAGAGTATAATACCTAAGTGTTTTTTCTGATAGTTTAACTTAGTTTAGAATTGGCATTTTAGCATTGACCTCTTGGGTGTGGGTAAGGGGTTTTTTAATGTATTAAAAAATCATCGAGTCTATCTAAAAAATGGAGTCATTAAGTGATGCCTATGTAGCCAATCAGTTATCTTCTAGAAGAAATGAATTTTGAAAATTTATTATTTTATTTGAGAATTGCTTTGGATGAATGTAGCTTCTCATTTGTATTAGTATCTTAAGCATTCAACAAAATAGAATGAAAACAGCATTTTAAAAATCAAACATTTGAAACATCAATTCAAAGTATTGTTTTAGGATGGATCAGATCTGAAATGTCCTTCATATACCCATTGCCCGCACAGGTAGACATGTACATGCTTTTTGAAAAGAATTATTTTATCACATAGCTTTTAATATATACTTGAATCCCAGGGCACCTGGGTGGCTCAGTTGGTTAAGTGTCTGACTTTGGCTCAGGTCATGATCTCCTGGTTCGTGAGTTCAAGTTCCACATTGGGCTCTGTGCTGACAGCTTAAAGCCTGGAGCCTGCTTCAGATTCTATGTCTCTCTCTCTCTCTCTGCCTCTCCCCTACTCGTACTCTGTGTATCTTTCTTTCAAAAATAAATAAACATTAAAAAAATTTTTAAAAACATATATATGTATGTGTGTGTGTGTGTGTATATATATATATATATATATATATACACACATACATACACTTGACTCTGTGGTAAAGCACAAAAATAAGCATTTAAAAGTATAATAAATCTTTAAGGGCAGGTATGGGTAAAAGAGGCTAATATCCAGATGAACTTACATGATCTGTTAACAAGTCTGGTTGATAATATCCAGTGGGTTTTTTCCTTTATTTGTTTGCAAATGAAGGTTCCTCCCCGGGCAGAAGAAATTACCATTCCAGCTGATGTCACCCCTGAGAGAGTTCCAACACACATCGTTGACTACTCAGGTAATGAATATCTTCTTGTGGGTGAGGCTGGAGGGTTAATTTAAGAGTCCTCCAAGAATGTGTTCAAAGGTAGGTGTTCCTTTTTCTCTAGCAGTAGATAATCATTTATTATTCTTGTCTCATTTGTATCTCCCCCCACCCCACATTCTACATAAAGCCTCTATCTTGCAGTTTTCAGTCCCAAATTTACTAAGTTGGGTTCCATAAAAATGGAAAGAAAGGATAGATGGTAAATGACAAGTAGTAGATAAATCACTACCCTCCTTGAATTGGCATGCTTGCAGAGGTAAGTTCTGGATTAATTTTATCAGGCATGTAGAAAGAGTTCTGAATTTGAGAATTTGTTGAGTTCTAAATTCATTCTTTATCATCTTTTATCTCCTTCCCCAAATAATATTTAAAACAGTTGTCAACTTGTTTGTATTATATGATAATAGAAGCACATTTGTATCACTTAATAATTAAAAATTTTTTTACCCACTAGTACTTACTTTTTTTATTGTTTTTTTAACGTTTATTTATTTTGAGAGTAAGAGAGAGCACAACCAGGAGAGGAGCAGAGAGAGAGGGGGACAGAGGATCTCCAAAGCAGGCTCTGCACTGACAGCACAAAGTTCCTGTGTGGGGCTCAGACTCATGAACTGTGAGATCATGACCTGAGCTGAAGTCAGCTGCTTAACTAACTGAACCACCCAGGCACCCATAATACTTACTTTTTTTTTTTTAATGTTTATTTTTGAGAGAGAAAGAGTGAGCAGAGCATGAATCCAGGAGGGGCAGAGAGAGAGAGAGAGAGAGAGAGAGAGAGGGAGGGAAACAATCTGAAGCAGGCTCCAGGCTCTGAGCTATCAGCACAGAGCCCAACGCAGGGCTCGAACTCCCCAACTGTGAGATCATTACCTGAGCCGAAGTCGGATGCTTAACTGACTGAGTCACCCAGGTGCCCCTCTAGTACTTACTTTTTAATCACTGTATTATTTTGTTTGCTTTAGGACTTCTTTAAAAAACAAAGAAAGGGAGCAATGTCTAGCTGGCTCAGTTGGTGGAGCGTGTGACTTTTGATCTTGAGGTTGTAAGCTTGAGCCCTACATTGGGTGTAGAAACTACTTAAAACTAAAATCTTAAAAAAATAAATAAATAAAAAATAAAAAAGGGAGTCCATTGTAATAGACATGCCACTCTGATGGGTGACAGTTGGACTGTGGGAAGCTGTGTGGGGGCAGGAGGTAGATAGGAAAGCCCTGTACCTTCCACCCAATTTTGCTATGCATTTAAAGCTGCTTTAAAAAATACGGTCTGTTAGTAAGGATGGTCTAACTGCACTGTGGGGTTATATGCACATCTACCATTAGACCTGTTCGAGCCGGAGATCTATGCTAGAAAAGGAATTCTTGACTCTCTGTTGCCAGGCTCCAGTTTTACTGCTTCTGGGACCTGCTCCCTTAAGATACAAGCTCTTGAGCTTGTATTGCCCAGATTCTCACCTGGCCTTCTGCCCCTGTGTGTATGGACTCTTTGTCTGGGCTTCTGACTCCTCACCTAGTCTTCTGGCTTGGGTGTCTGATCTCCTTGGCCCAACCCTTCTCCAGGATCAGCGCTGGCCTAGATTTATCACACAGTGCCTTCTGCTCTTGCGCGCCTGAGCCGTCCTCCGGTACACTTGTCTTTCAGTGCCAGCCAGCTTCCTTATCGTAGCCCAGCTCTTCCCTTTCCCTGCTTGCCCTTGTCTCTGCCACCTCATCTGGCACTACACTGTGCAGGTGACACGGGGGATGAGGGATACAGGGCAGGTGCCAAGTAGATGGCAGCTTCGTCTTTCATTTCTATGAAAATGTCTAAAATAATGGCCATTTTTTGACTTTGTCATTTGTAGAAGCAGAACAGAGTGATGAACAGCTTCATCAAGAGATATCACAGGTGAGTTAGAAAAGAACAGCTGCAGGTTTTATGTGGGAAAACACGATGATTCTGTGGGTCTTGGCTTTTTCATTTTCTCACGTAGGCTTTATCAGTTCTTTGTTGTTACTGCTTTCCGTATATATTTTTGCTTAGGAATTGTTCCTCTTAGAAGCATGCTAAGTTTGGGGGTTTTTTAGGTTTCAAATTTTATTCTTCCTTTAGTCCAAGTATATTAGCTCGTTGGTAATTAAATGCTACTGTTTACATTTGTTATTATTTTTAGAATGCCACTAATTTCTTAATTTCTCTTATAGGCAAATGTCATCTGCATAGTTTATGCTGTTAACAACAAGCATTCCATTGATAAGGTATGAATGTGTGACTTTTTCCACTGTATTTAAATTTCAGTGAGGGCACTTTTAAAATTGATCCTCAAGAAAAGGGCTTCTGTCGTGAGTGGCACACGGAGGGCAGCTGCATGGCTCTTCATGTGGAATCGACATCGAGAGATTTTGGAAGTATAAGTTTTTGGTACCTGGGCAGCTGGTGATCATTGGTCCCAGTGTCCGCCCCCCTAAAAAAAAAAAAAAATAAATAAAATTGATCCTCAACTTAGAGTTTTATGGGTCCAAGGACAGAATATTTTTCACAGAAGAGCCACATCATGGTTTAGCTCTTGTTATTTATTTATTTTTTTTAGGTAACAAGTCGATGGATTCCTCTCATAAATGAAAGAACGGACAAAGACAGCAGGTATTTTTTTTCCCTGCAACTTGGTATATTGAAAACTTTCAAACTTAAGAGAAAAGTTACAAGAAGTAGTACAATGAGCAGCTATGGACCTTCCATTTACACCCACTAGTTAACATTTTGCCTCGTTTGCTTTGCCTGTAGGTCCTTCTCTGCTTATACGCACACACTGGCTGGGGGGGAATTGAGGCAGCATGTATATTTGTGAGCAAAGCAAAAAGGAGAACTCTGGTAATATAATGATTTACAACTTAAGGCATTAAATATTTTGATAATTAATCTTAACGTTATTTCTCCTTCTCAGACTGCCACTTGAAAAGTCTGAGCTTTAGAATTCCTCTTCACCAGTCCTGTAAGTGCCTTCTGTCTGGAGGTGCCTCTGTGATGAGGAATGACATGGCCCCCTGCCCCTGTCACTGATTGCTCAGTGTGGTGTCTAAGAGCATGGGGTGCCCCTGGGTGGCTCAGTCGGCTGAGTGTCCGGCTTCGGCTCAAGTCATTATCTCATGGTCCATGGGTTCGAGCCCCACATCGGGCTCTGTGCTGACAGCTAGCTCGGAGCCTGGAGCCTCCTTCAGATTCTGTGTCTTCCTCTCTCTCTGACCTTCCCCTTCTCATGCTGTCTCTGTCTCTCAAAAATAAATAAAAAAACATTAAAAAGATTAAAAAAAAAGAGGGTGGGACTTGGAAGAAAACAAATGACCTTTGAGATCTGGCTTGTCCACTTAATCAGCTTTAAAACTTTGACTTCACTGAGCCGCCTTCATCTGTAGTGGAGGAAAGGATACTACCGTCTTGGCTGCATGTGGTAGTTTTGGGGGTCTAATGAAATAATGCACATGTAAGAGCACTAGAAATCTTTCTTTAGGAATTCATACAGGGAAATTTCTTTGAAGTTCTTTGGGAGATATATGCGTGATGGGGAAAAAGTAAAAGAAACGCCTTCTGTATTTTTCTGAGCAGAACAATAGTTTTGGGTATAAATGTTTTGAGTTCTAAGTGAAAATGGAAACCAAAATTTTTTCTTCCAGTATTATTCAATTGAACATGTTATTTATGAGACATTTGAATATTTTTAAACATTAGAAAAATAAGATTTCTCTTTTGGTTGGACAGTTCTGTGCCTTGAAACTGTAAAGATCTGGTTCTGAGTAGATGAACATGGTCATTGACCTTGCCTCATACACTTATGGAGGCTGACTTTGTGACGGAGGTGGCATTGTGTATGCTGTGTCTTGTGCTCTTTGTTACAGCTGTAATGTTTATTTATTTTGAGAGAGGAAAACACGTGTGCACTCAAGCAGGAGAGGGGCAGAGAGAATGCCAAGCAGGCTCTGTGCTTTCAGCACAGAGCTGACTTGAGGCTCGATCCCATGACCGTGAGCTCGTGACCTGAGCTGAAATCAAGAGTTAGACCCTCAACTGACTGAGCCACCCAGGCGCCCCCGTAGCTGTAAACTTTGTAGTGACTTCTTGACAAGGTGAAAGGGGAAGAATGGCCCTGTGGAGCGAGTGTCCACCTGTGGCTAGTGGTTACAGTAATGGACAGCACAGGTCAATATCATTGCCATCAACACAGAAGGAAGGGTGACCCAGTGAGGGCTGCCTTGGAGGAGCCCACAGCTCTGTGCTCCTCACACTTGCTCTTCTTGCTGAACACTTGAGCTGTTTCCAGAGGCGACTCTTCAGAGAAGGCACTTTTTCTGGGATCTGTCAAGCACCATATTGGACCACTGATTTTTAAAAAATTAGTTTGACTATGACAGTTTCCTAGAATTCCATGGCTAGTTTTATGGCCCTGCTGGGAAAGGAACTTTTAACATTTGAAGATTGAATTGAGCTTTCTCAGGTGTGGCTATTTTTTCCCCCCTCCCTGAGCCATAGGAGCATACTTATTTTTCTTGTGGTTGATTTGTCCTAAGGTGGTCTGTTCCTTATTATATGGACCTTACACTTTCCCAGTAACTTATGTCCTGGGCTTCATACCTTAAGTTTATATTTGTTGCACATATACTTTTCCTTAGGAATTCCCTGGACTGTTGTCACAGAGGTTCTTAATTGGGGTGCCCATCACTGTCACTTGAGGTACTTCAAAGCATATAGGTGCTTTGCCCCACCCCTAGAGTTTTAGAATCTGTAGGGTTGGAGTAGGGCTTAGACATGTGTATTTCTTTAAGCTCCATAAACTATTCTGAGCACACCTTCAGTTGCAAACCACTACATTTGGAAACTTCTTGGCTCTGTTAGGAATCAATATTTGGGTTATTTAATGGGCCAGTCCCTTAATGCATAACCATACAGGGGGGGGGGGAGTAAATAAATGCTTGCAAGAATTTCTCTTGCTATTTGAAGTTCCAGCAAGATGATTTGCTTTCTCTCCAAGCTCTCTTGCAGGACATAAAAATAACAGTTCCTTGCTAGACTAGCTCTCTTTGATAATCCCCATTTAGATTTCTGATAGGCCTGTCAGATTTAACTTGTCTAAAACAAAATCCTTAATTCCTTGCCGACTCCCTACCCCACCCTCAAATCAATCTCTTCTGTCTCAGGAGATCTACTCACTTTGTCCAGCCAAAGACTTAGTATTTTCCTTGATTTCCTGCCTTGCCCTCAACCTCCATATCTAATCTACCAGTTGCTCCTATCAGTTCTGCATCTAAAACATACCTCATATCTGACTACTTTCTCTCCATCTTCACTGCTATAATCCAAGCTACCACATTTTAAAGACTTTTTATTATGGAAAAAAGTCAAACATGTCAAAGTAGAATCGTCTAATGAATCCCTCTGTATCTGTCATCCTGCTTCACCAGTTATCAATTCATGGCCCATCTTGTTGCATTTATTACCTCTCCCATTGGGATCATTTTGAACAAATCATACGGTAAATATTCCAATATGTATCTCTAAAAGACAACATATGACTCATTTAAAAATGTTGCTCAGATCATGTTGTTCCCCTATGCATAGTTCTTCAGTGGCTTCTCATTTTAAACTTATAAAAAAAAATGCGCACTCCTCACTGCAGCTTCTGTGTCTGACCTCCACTTTTCTTTCCAACCCCATTTCACACCTCTTTCCCTTTGCTTAATACTCTCCAGACACTCTGCCGTTTTTCTTTCTGTTTTTCTGTTCTTGGTACTCACCAGGATATTTTTCCATTTTGAGCTCTATGCACGTGTTGTCCTTTCTTCCTGAAGTTGTTTTCTGTCCCTTCACAGGGCACATTCCATTTCATCCTTCACTCCTTGGCTCAAATACCACCTTGTCGGAGAGATTTCTCTGATTACCGTAAAATTAGCCCCCTCCACTTACTCTGTCCTGTATTCCCGTATTTATTTTCTTCATAGCACTTACGGAATTGGAAATGTCTTGTTTATTTGCTTATTGTCCATTTTCTGATTTTCACTATTAGAATGGGCAGGGACTTTGGATTGTACCCTTAATGCTTAGAATGGTACTTGGCTTACAGTAAGTACTCAGCACCTGGATGGTTCAGTTGAAAGAGCACGCAACTCCTAATCTCAGGATTGTGAGTTCAAACTCCATGTTGGGTGTAAAGATTACTAAAGAAAATAAACCCAAAGATTAAAAAAAAAATGCTTGTTGAATATGAACATGCTCTCCAGGCGACCAGAGCTGACTACAGTAGAGGGTTCGTGTTGGGGGGATTAAGTAAAGCTTTGTAGTTAGAATGAGTTTCTATACTTTAAAATGGGTATTGAACGTCTTTGGCCTTCCTTACTGTTGCAACGTATCCTGTTTATTTCAGGCTGCCTTTGATACTGGTTGGGAACAAGTCTGATCTGGTGGAATATAGTAGTATGGAGACCATCCTGCCCATTATGAACCAGTACACAGAAATAGAAACCTGTGTGGAGGTATGCCTTTGATTTTGAAATTTACTACTGGTGAATCCTCCCTGAACTGCGGTGTGAAATAGGATGTGGGAAGGTGTGGGATGGAATAAATTTCCTGCTATTTGTGAGTCATGTGAACAAGATAAAACAGAGAACTTGGAGTTGGCTGCTGTGTTCTTACAGATGTGATATCAACAGAGAAAAACATATTTTTCAGTTTCTTCAAGCAATCTTATTATTACCTTACATTGATTAAAAATTGTCTTTAACTCCCATAAATGCTTTCAGAGTATTAAATTTTTAACTTTTTTTTTTTTTAGTGTTCAGCAAAAAACCTGAAAAACATATCAGAGCTCTTTTATTACGCACAGAAAGCTGTTCTTCATCCTACAGGGCCTCTGTACTGCCCAGAGGAGAAGGAGGTAAGCCCCTCACCCCAGGCTGTGTTAGTAGGGGCTGGGATGTGTAGGTAGTGACTCCAGTAGTGGTTTTTTATAACTCTTAAGTATTCTTCGGGGGGCGTCTGACTTCTGCTCAGGTCGTGATCTCACGGTTCATGGGTTCGAGCCCCATATCAGGTTCTATGCTGACAGCTCAGAGCCTGGAGCCTGCTTCGGATTCAGTGTGTCCGTCTCTCTCTCTCTCCGCCCCTCCCCTGCTCATGCTCTATCTCTCTCAGTCTCTCAAAAATTAAAATAAAAACATTAAAAAAAAGTATTCTATGGAACTGCTGAAATTTAAATTTATTGTCTGTCAAACAGTTGCATTTTCTAGATACTTCAAAGACATTCATGTTAAATACTGTGAATAATATTCCATACCAAATAGTATTTCAGGAAATGCCATTAAAACAAACCAAAGAATTGGCAACAGTAATAGCAGAAAGTGCAAAAACTGAAGGAATGGCCTATTTGCAGGATAAAGTTCACAAACTTAAAAACACATATGAACGAAAGCCTTGTGTAGTCATTTGACATAGGTACAGCATGTTATACAACTTGAAAAGTCCTTTTTGTTTCATAGCCAGGAAACACAGTAATAGCTAAAATTTAACGGTATATGGCATAGACTTTTTTCTTTGTCTTCTTAAAAAAATTGTTTTTTAATTCCAGGCTAATTAACTTACAATGTTGTATTAGTTTTAGGTGTACAGTATAGTGATTCCACAGTTCTATACATTACTCAGTGCTCATCATGATAAATGTGCTCTTAAAAATCACCAGTTTGCCATAGACTTTTGAAATTAACTTTTGTTGAGCTATAACTCCCAAACCATAAAATTCACCCTTTATAAGTGTACAGTTTGGGGTGCCTGGGTGGCTCAGTCAGTTAAGCACCTGACTCTTGCTTTTGGCTCAGTCATGATCTCATGGTTGAGTTGTGGGATCAGTTCCCGTATTGGGTTCTGCACTGACAGCACGGAGCCTGCTCGGGGTTCTCTCTGCCCCTTACTCGCTGCGTGTACTCTCTCTCAAAAATAAGTAAGTAAACATAAATAAAGCGTGAAGATTAGTGGTTGCTAGTGCTTCTACATCTATCTCCACCAATTCCAGAACATTTCACCATCCCAAGAAGGGATGTACCCGTTAGCAGTCCCTACCATTCCCCTTTTCCCCAGCCTTTGGCAACCACTAATCTACTTCTTATCTCTATGGATTTGCCAATTCTGGACATTTCCTACAAATGGAATCACACACTAGGTAGTCTTTTGTGTCTGGCTTCTTTCACTTCACATGTTTTCAACATACATCCATGTTGTAGCATGAATCCGTATTTCATTTCTTTTTATGGACACATAGTGTTTCCTTGTATGGATATTCCACATTTCGTTTATTCATTCACCTGTTGATTGGAATTTGGGTTGTTCCCACTGTTTGATTATTGTGAATAGAGCTGTTGTTAACATTCATACAAAAGTTTGAATACTTGTCTACATTTATTTTGAGTGAATAGTAGGAGTGGAATTGCTAGGTCAGGTGGTAGTTCTGTTTAATTTACTGAGGAATCACTAAACTGAATGACGGGTTCTGATTTCTCCACATCTTCGCCATGCCAACCCCCTTATGTATGTGTGTGTGTGCTGCCTTTTTGTTGTTGACTGTTAAATAAAAAAGTTGAAGATTTTTTTCCAGGGAAAGTTTACAGTATAGGTGAGTGGTTGGCTGACTTTGACCTCAGTGGCCCACCACCCATTTTTATATAGTCCGTAAGCCAAGAATATATGTATTACACGTTTTTCTATAACTGAAAAAAAATCCAAAGGAATAATATTTTATGATATGGGAAGATTGTATGACTTTCAGATCTCATCGTTCCTAAGTCATCTCTTACTGCAGCACAGCCACACTCATCCCTTCGTGTTCGCGCAGCAGAGCCCGCTCAGGGCCGCGTCGCTCCTCGCCTGCTCGGCGCGCTGCCAGATGCACTGACCCAGGCGGGACTCAGCGGCATGAGCACCCTGGGTGCCCAGTACCATAGCGTTTTCGTTTTTTATGATGAGTGCATCACCTGTCCTGCCAAAACAAGAAAAGAAACGTGGATTTTTAGATGGCAAAGCAGATGTGTTTTTTGAGCTCAAACCACAGTCCCAGCGTTGGTTTTTGGGGACTGTGCTGAAAACGTAAAGGACATTTCCTGTTTTGTACTCCATTTGACTGTACACTTGAGGACCTTCCACCTAACCTTTAATTGGAACTGGTTAATCTACAGGGTAATGACATGCTCACAGAAAAATATCAAGGAAATAATCTAAAAGTTTTATAAACGCCTTCCAAGCAGTGAATGTGCTCAGTTAAAATTATGTTTATGGATATGTGTCAGTATTGTCCGTATGGATCTACGAAATGATTTTCAAAGATGAAATATGTAAAATCTCATTACAGGTCAGCATTAACAAATGAACGTGTTCTGTCTTCATGATGGAGAACACTAACTTTGAACCCTAATTAAGCAAAATGTTATTCCTCAAAAAAGAATGCCATTTTTCTTATTAGTAGACCTGTATAGCAAATTTGTACTCCATTATTGTTACATTTTGAATTCTGTCAGTAAAATCTTTGTGGAAATTTGATTCTCCCTTAAACCTACATGATATTCTTGATTTTGCCTCTTGGCCCCCAGAGGCTAAAATATTTGTTAAGTGGCTCTTCACAGGAAAATGCTGACCCCTGGTATAAATAATTAATCTGAGTTATCCCTTAATCTGACCCTGATTTACTCTTTCCTAATCCTGATTTATTGTTCCATAATTGGAGTGCTTCTTTCTAATTTACTCTTAGTCCAGTATTTCCCTAATCTGCTTCATGATAGTCATTAGGCAATCTTGTTAGAAACCCCAATTCCATTCTGATTCAGCCAGGTACCATATCCTATGATCGAGGAAATTTGGGAAACAGTCTCATACTGTAGAGATTTACCTGAGGCTGAGGCCTAGTGGTACATTAAATCACCTCTGTTTTTTTCTCAGTGCTTTAACTGCTACTTTTTTCCTAGGCCTATTAACTGCTAATCTGCTAATCACCCCTGCCCCTCCCTGGTCCCACAAGAGTAAAACATCTACCCCCATATGTTATTGGTTTCTTAGGTGGACCTGCATGATTAAACATCTGTAACTTATTTAGAGACAAAACTTTGTTCTAGACAAGTACAAGTTTAGTGTCTAAGCTTATACCAAAACCTTTTATTTACACAACAGTAATAAACTTTATTTTATTTTATTTTTTTTTTAGCAAGGTCTGTACCCCGTGCGGGGGTCAAACTCACGATCCTGAGATTAAGGGTTGCATGCTCTACTGCCTGAGCCAGCCAGGTGCCCCAGCAGTAATAAACTTTTAACACAGATTTGAGGTGGAATCATCGAAAAAATACTCACAACTGAAGCCTGATGATAAATCCAAAAATAATTCCAGTGGTAATGGACTCTGTATGGCCCATGGAGTCCTCTACTTAGCTAATAATGAAGATGTGACGTGTATGATAACAATGTTTGCTGTATGAAGGCTTCAGTTACTTGTATGCAAACTGAGTTTTTATTACTCTAAAAATTATTTACAGCTTTATCAAAATACAGTTTTTAATACCTTGTAAACATAGTCCTATTTTGGCTTATATTTTAAGGTAGTTATTATTTAAATATTGTATTGACTTAGACCCCCTTTTGCTTCTGATGCATTTCAAATTTGAATGAAAAATACACCATTTCATTTTTCTCCTAATTACCTTTTTTTATGTAGCTTTTTATGATGTGAAGAAAAACCACTTGTACAAAATAAAAAGTTATTTTTATATTCTGTGTTTTACGTCTTTCTAGCTATTGCTACTTTTTTTAAACATTTAGGTTATTATGTAACAGATTTTCAAGAGGAAAGTAAAGCATAACAATGGAGTCTTCATTAATTTTGAATATCTAATATTAGAATCACATTTATAGAAGAAGTTGTATCTTACCTAAATTTTAAGTAGAAAATCACCCATGACTGTGGATGTCCTAGCAATGGATCACTGAGTTATGCTTCCAGAGGAAGCCCTATGAATACTTTCTAAATTTTTTACTTAACCTTTCTCAGTTCTTTAAAAAAATTTTTTTAATGTATTTTATTTATTTTTGAGAGACAGAGAGAGACAGTGTGAGCAGGGGAGGGTCAGAGAGAGAGGGAGACACAGAATCTGAAGCAGGCTCCAGGCTCTGAGCTAGTTGTCAGCACAGAGCCCGACGCGAGGCTCGAATCCACGAACCGTGAGATCTGACCTGAGCCGAAGCCAGACACTTAACCGACTGAACCACCCCTTTCTCAGTTCTTTATAATCTCTTTATATCTTAGGTTTTATCTTTTTCTCATTATATCAAATTATTCTCCTGAAGATCCTATTAAAAAACTAAAAAAGAAGGAATTGTTTATATATGCTTGGGAAGAAAACTGTTTCCTCTTTTTATTCTTTTCCTGAGCGCGAGAGAGGGTGCAGGAGATGGGGAGAGGGGCAGAAGTAAAGACAGAATCTTTTTTTTTTTTTTTATGGTTTATTGTCAAGTTAGTTTCCATGTAATACCCACGGCTCATCCCCACAAGTGCCTTCCTCCATGCCCATCACCCCCCTTTCTCTCTCCTTCTCCCCCAACAGCCCTCAGTTTGTTGTCAGTATTCAAGAGTCGGGAGAGAGAATCTTAAGTAGGCTCCGTGCTCAGCTTGGAGCCTGATGTGGGGCTAAATCTGAAAGCCTTGGGATCATGACCCGAGCCAAAATCAAAGTCAGATGCTCAACCGACTGAGCCATCCAGGCACCCCATCTACTTCCTATTTTTAAAAGAACTTCTTTACTGCATTTGAGTTTGATAGCATGATCAGAACTCATCATTACTGTTTGTTCTGGATAGCTGTATGATTTAGGTTAATAAGTACACATTTCTTCACCTTGCCATCTTCATTTTGTCTGTGCATAAGAGATCTTCCAGGTTTACACCTGAAAGTTTCATTTTCTCAAAATTGTTGACAGCACTTATCCTGTAGCAATTAAGCAAATTAGAAGCGTTTGGGCCTTACTTTTAAATAGTAAAGTATTTGTTCTATCCATTATAAATCTTAAGGCAGTTGTCAAAATATGTTTCCAGCAGCATTATTTATAAAAATTTTACAGAGTCACAAAAGGCAAGATACCTTTTTAAATGTAAGTAATTCTTGTAAGAGGAAGTTAATAAAAGCATTTTATACTTTCTAACCAGTACTATTTTGCCACTTGTTTGTGAATAACTACACTTAATTCCCAACTTTCTCTCTCTCTCTCTCTCTCTCTCTCTCTCACACACACACACACACACACACACACACACACGCACACACACACGCATGTGACAACCAAAACTTTAGTCCCATTCTTCTACCAGAAGGTTGGTCAAAAATCAGAAATTGCTTATACCTCAGTAAAGTTGGAGGGGGGAAATTGGAAGTTGGGAAGGAAAGCCCTTATAAGTCAATTCAAATTCTTTTTTATTTTTTATTAAAAATTTTTTTAATGTTTATTTTATTGTTGAATGAGAGAGAGACACACACACAGAATCAGAAGCAGGCTCCAGGCTCTGAGCTGTCAGCACAGAACCCGATGTGGAGTTCAAACCCACGAGCTATAAGATCATGACCTGAGCTGAAGTTGGACCGCTTAACCGACTGAGCTACCCAAGCACCCCGAAAATTCTTTTTTAAAATATTTATTTATTCTGAGAAAGGCAGAAAAAGAGGGAGAAAGAGATGTGGGCCCCATCCCATGAACTGCGAGATCATGACCTGAACAGAAACCAAATGATGACCAATGCTTATCTGACTGAGCCACCCAGGCATCCCATTCCGTTCAAAGTCTTTATGAAACAAAGGAGGGCATAAATAAATATTTCTTTTCTATGTGACTAGAAAAATCTCTAAAGATGAACTTCTTTTTTGCTTATCCTTAGAGAATTTGTGGTCATGACGGGCAGAATTTGACCATTCTGTGTATTGGTCCAAGTAAATAGTGCCTCATTTACTTAAAAAGGCTTTGAGCATAAAAGTTAATGGCTTTGCTTTAGTTCATTTTTCATGTTGTATTTGATGCTGTATGTTTGATAGTGAGAACAATCAGAATTATTCTTTACATTGCTTATGAAACTCATATTTTGAAATTCCAACTATTTTTTTAGTTAATATTTTTAACTATTTATTTATTTTGAGAAAGGGAGAGAGAGAGAACTAGGGGGACAGGGAAGAGGGGGACAGAGGATCCAAAGCAGTCTCTGTGCTGACAGCAGAGAGCCGGATGTGGGGCTTGAACTCACAAACTGTGAGATCTTGACCTGAGCTGAAGTCAGACGCCTAACTGACTAAACCACCCAGACGCTCCCAAATATTTTGTTTATTTTGAGAGTGAGGCAGGGAGAGAGAGAGAGAGAAAGAGAGAGAGAGAGTGAGAGAGAGAGAGAGTGAGAAAGAGAGAGAGAGAGAGAGAGAGAGAGAGAATCTCAAGCAGGCTCTGTGCTGTCAGCGTGGAGCCTCATGTAGGGCTTGAACCCACGAAGCGTGAGATCATGACCTGAGCCGAAATGAGGAGTCAAACACTGTGTCCCTGAGATCCCAACTATTTCAATTAACATAATTGTTTCTTTTCTCAATGATGTTTAGATGAAACCAGCCTGTATAAAAGCCCTCACCCGCATATTTAAAATATCTGATCAAGATAATGATGGCACTCTCAACGATGCTGAACTCAACTTCTTTCAGGTAGCCCTGTTCTTCAGGCATTTCTATATGTTGGGGGCGGGGGGCTGCTGAGAAAAGCTATAAAAAACTTACTGGCTTCAGTAATGTTATGTTGATAAACATGTCTCTTTCACGTAAAACTCTTTCACATCAAGCTATTTCAGTCTTCACCTGAGGTATACTGCTCTCCTCTACCTAGGAACTGAGAGGACTCCTTGACAGTGTCATTTCATGATATACAATGGGTGTATTAAAGATGATATGAAGTTTGAACTCTGAACTATTCTCTCTTCCTTAGTTTTGTATAACATGGGTACACAAAGAACTCGGTATTAGAAATGCAATGGAGAGAGTAGGGAAAGTTTCTCTCCTTCTGTGTATGATATCTTTTAAGTAAATAAGGTGAAGTGGAGATTATTCTAATTTAGAATTTGTTTCTTTTGGTTACAACTGATTTAATGTTGTTTTGTAGATTAATATTTTATATGATTTGTGGTTTTAATGCTATTTTGTTTTTAAATTTATTTTTACATTTTTTGCTAGAGAATTTGTTTCAACACTCCATTAGCTCCCCAAGCTCTGGAAGATGTCAAAAATGTAGTCCGAAAACATATCAGTGATGGCGTGGCTGATAGTGGATTGACCCTGAAAGGTGGGTGAACGGTGTTTTTTCCCCCTTTTAAACTCTTCAGACTTTGACAGTTGGTGAAGAAGGTCTTTATAGTATTATATATACTTTAAGGAAATACTAGTATTTACTGATATGTCCAAACTCTACCTTGGATCCTCAGAGTTAGAAGAGACAGGCCTTCGGTGGAGATAGTCATCCTTACTGACAGCGTAAATGAGGGTGGGGGAATTGCTCGGTTCTTAGGAATGCACAGGTCCATCTGAGGGACACAGATTTTTGGGACAAACAAATTTATCTTAAAATTCTTACTACTTAAAGGCATCTTTTAGATGGAAATTATTTTTAGGGAAGACATTTTGTTTACCAGACATATTGACCAAGTAGAAAATTTTCCTTGTGGAATGTTTTCTAGAGCCTCAGTGAAATAAGAAATGAAATTGAAAAGCACAGTTTTCCATTACAGAAATAAGTTCAAAGATCAATAAAATGACTTCCATTTATTTTTATCATATAACTTTGTGAATGTCGGTGTATTCCTTGGGATTCATTTTTGGCCTTTTTATCCTTTGGCATCTCATTGACCTGAGTGTCTACGTGAAGTGATTCTGAAATCAGCTCTGTTTCATGGGAGACTTGTGAGCGTCGTTTCGATTTGACCTTCCATATGCAGAGCTCTATGCATGTGTTCGTGAAGCCAACTCTTGCCATTATGAGTTACGTGCTTTTCTCCCATGTAACTTTATACCCTTGTTCACATAGCTGTACTTACTAATTTATTTTATTTCAGGTTTTCTGTTTTTACACACACTTTTTATCCAGAGAGGGAGACATGAAACGACTTGGACTGTGCTTCGACGATTTGGTTATGATGATGATCTGGATTTGACACCCGAATATTTATTCCCCTTGTAGGTACCTTTGGTCTTCTAATTAATTTTGCTTGCCAAGTATTTCTAAGTTTTATTTAGTGCACAATTTAGGTAGGCTTGGAGCTACTCAGGACTAATTTAGATTTATGGAGAGGTTTATAGCAGGGTTTGTCAACGTTGGCACCATTGACATGTTGGACCAGACAGTTCTTTGTTACAGGGTCTGCCCTGTGCTTTACAGGATGTTTAGCACATCCGTGGTTGCCAGTAACACCTCCTCCCCCAGCTGTGACACCTGAACATGTCTCTTGTCTCTAGAAATTACCAAATGTTCCTTCAGGAGCGAAATCACTCCCAGTTGAAAACCCCTGATTTATAGCATGGCATAAACATCTCCTCTTCTTCTCACGGAGAACATAAGTATCTTCTTTTTAATTCATCTTACTGAGGAACGAGATCACAGGTGCTGGACAAACTTGTATTTGGAGTCAAGAGGTCAGAGTATATTGGTTCCCTTCTTTTCATTAGTCCTTCTTCTAAGTTTTAGGGCCTTTTCTTAGCTCAGGGTGAAAAAATCATTTTTCTTAAATAGCCAGTCTATTTGTGGTTCTTTTTCTCTAGATAATGCTATGTTTAAGTTGCGTCTGTTAAAAAATGGACCAGTGTTGGGGCGCCTGTGTGGCTCAGTTGGTTAAGCATCCGACTCTGTGTTTTGGCTCAGGTCATAATCTCACGGTTTTGTGGGTTCGAGCCCCACATCAGGCTTTGTGCTGACAGTGCAGAGGCTGCTTCAGATTCTCTCTCCCTCCCTCTCTGTCTGCCCCTCCCCTACTCATGCTTTCTCTGTCTCAAAAATAAATAAACTTAGAACAAAAACAAAAACGGACCAGTGTCATCTAAAACAGGAGACTGCCTTAACTGTTGGCGGCCTGTGCCCTAGGGAGGTAGGCTTTTCAGGGAAGTGATGTCCCAAGATCTAGCCTTTTGGATCTTTGGCCCCCCCCCTTTTTTTTTTTTCCTCTGGCACATTGTCGTTATATTGTCCATTTTTATTTTAGCATAGCATCCCTTGCGTTCTTTGTAAGGTTTCAGAAAGATTCTTGTTTTTTTATTTCATCAAGAAAGCAAAGTTCTTTCAAGCTGGATTCCTGGCCATTAGGTCTAAGTTGGAACGTCTCGTCAAAGTTAGTAAATCTTGGCTTAAGTAATTTCTCAGATTTTCCGATAAAAATGTATTGAATGAACAAATTTGTCTCAGGACCTTTCATCAAGTGTTATCATTGACATGGGTAGGTAAATTCTACAGGAGATTGCTTATTACTTTCTTAAGCATGACAATAAGAAAACTCCATTGCTAATGGCTTTGTGCTCACACTAATATCTTCTCAATTTATTTAGGCTCTCTGCCTTTCGTTTTCTATAGAATAGCCCCATAAAGCCACCACTTGAATCTTTTTTGCCTTCTTACTAAACTGTCTCCTTCTGTCCTTCATATTGCTGCTAGATTAATATATGTAAATACAAATTTGCCCGTGTCACTTCTCTTTGAGCTAGGATAAAGCTCAAGCTTCTTACCATGTTCTACAAGGTCGTTCATGATCTGCCGTGCTCCTCCTCACTCCCTGCCTTCATTCTAGAAGTAAATACTAAACTATTTATAGTTCCCCAATCATCCGTTGTTTCCTGCTCCAGGCTTTTGCCCAGGTATTCTCAACTTCTCCTTCTCTCTTCCCTAGCCTACTTACTGCCTCTTATCCTTCAACTCTCCATGCAGGTGATGATGCCTTCCGCACAGCTGTCACCTTTCCACCCCCAGGGCAAAGATGTCCCCTCTTGTGTGGGCTCCCTTGGCATCCTTGGCTTACCCATATCCACCACTTGCCTCGTTCTGTTTTAAGAGTGAGGTTGTCTGTGGTCTGTCTTGCACTGGAAAGGGGTCCCTAGCGGTAGGGAGCCTGTCGTGTTTCTGCGTCCCTAGTACCTAGCTCGGTGCATTTGCTTGAACCAAACTTCGGATGGGTTAAAAGGTCAAATCAGGCAGAAATAATTACCTCCTCACATCATTTTTAACTCATTTACAGTGTTGACATAAGCCACAGTTTATGACTTAAAATTTGTTTATCAGAAGAACAAACCCATTACAGTATAATTAGTGTTACTTGTAAAATTTTTATATCAACCTGCCCTTCAGAAATTTAAGAAAACTTTGTACGTCAGCTCAGAGCGAGCATGATTGTGGCTCTTCTGAGGGTCACCATCCCAGTCCGCTGACTGACCTGGAAGAGTCTAAATGGCTTCAGCAAAGATATTATATAAGAAGACTTGTTGCAGTTTTATATTCATTTCTTAAGTTAAATTGTAATATTTGGTTAACCTATTTTACTCTTAAATTTCTTTTAATCAACAGGCTAAAAATACCTCCTGATTGTACTACTGAATTAAATCATCACGCATATTTGTTTCTCCAAAGCACCTTTGACAAGCATGATTTGGTAAGCTTTTAGTGCAGTTTTCCATGATTTGTAATAAAATATTTTTCTGTAAATGATTTAACTCTGTCCCCTTCGCTGTGGAATGCTCATATCACATTGCCAAGAGTTGCTCAAACTTAAGTTAGACTAGTAAAAATACTTTTATTTATTTACTTTTATTATTTTCTCAAGATGAAAAACTCTGGTTTCTGGTAGACTTGTATAGGTTTTCTTATGTACACAAGAGGAATTTTCTTGATAAAATGTAAAATTTCATTTGTATTTCAAAGCACAGCTGGACTAGGCTGGGGGCTCTTGTGTTGGGAACTACTTACTCTCTTCCGTGTCTAAACATTTTGTATACTTCCTTATGTATCTTCAGGATAGAGACTGTGCTTTGTCACCTGATGAGCTTAAAGATTTGTTTAAAGTTTTTCCTTACATACCGTGGGGACCAGATGTGAATAACACAGTTTGTACAAATGAAAGAGGCTGGATAACCTACCAGGGATTTCTTTCCCAGTGGACGTGAGTACCGAGCTCACTCATTTCCTCTAGAGTCACGGCTCATGTAAAATGATGACACATCACATTCATCATTTTGTACATTTGTCAGGTCCTACAAACTGCTTCAATCACAGCTGTCTGTAAGCAGGATTCATAGTGCTGATGCAGTGTCTAAGATGATCTTTAGATGTTCTGTCAATTTACCAGGAAGGGATGTGTTTGCTTTTGGATGATGTACAGGGAAACAGTAGTAAGTCTTACATCAAAACTGAACTAGGGGCGCCTGGGTGGCTCAGTCGGTTAAGCCTCTGACTTCAGCTCAGGTCAGATCTCACGTTCATGGGTTCGAGCCCCATGTCAGGCTCTGTGCTGGCAGCTAGCTCAGAGCCTGGAGCCTGCTTCCGGTTCTGTGTCTCCTTCTCTCTCTGCCCCTCCCCCTCTCATGCTCTGTCTCTCTCTGTATCAAAAATAAATAAAAATTTTGAAAAAAAAAAAAAAAACTGAACTAGATTTTCATACTTTTTTGATTAAGGGAACTGGAAATCTCATTGCTATTATTCAACTCTTACACTTCCAGAATACGGGGAGAGCATGTTTTACTTGACAGTGAAGACTTATTTTGAGGGTTTTTTGGTTGTTTGTTTTAATTTTTATTATTTTATTAAAAAATTTTTTAAAACATTTATTTATTTTGGGGGGACAGAGAGAGACAGATCATGAGCAGGGGAGGGGCAGAGAGAGAGGGACACATAGAATCAGAAACAGGCTCCAGGCTCTTGAGCTGCTAGCACAGAGCCCAATGCGAGGCTTGAACCCACGGACTGTGAGATCATGACCTGAGCCGAAGTTGGACGCTCAACTGACTAAGCCACCCAGGTGCCCCAATTTTTATTTTTTTTTAAATGTTTATCATGACAGAGTGCCCATGTGCGTGCAAGTGGGGGAGGGGCAGGGAGAGAGGGAGAGAGAGAATCCCAAGCAGACTCTGTGCTATCAGTGCAGAGCCCAACTCAGGGCTCCATCCCACGAGCCATGAGATTATGACATGAGCTGAACTCCAGAGCTGGACACTCAACCAACTGAGTCACTCAGATGCCCCTGTGTTGTTTTTAGTGCACTTTTGAGTGAGGGTTTGTCTACAATCTGTTGATAGCATAGTTGACATTACATGTAGGGTATCAAGGACATCCTCTGGCCCATGATGGCGTTATTACTTTAACCTTGGTGAGACTGCTTTCTCAACCCCAGGACCTGTTCTTTTTTCACATCACAAGAGGGGCTAACTAATATCAAGTGCCGTTCAGTTATTTTCGCACCTTTTGCAAACCGCTTCCGATTTAATTATCAAGTCCTCAACCAGCCAGTATTTGCAGTACGCTGTGTAACTTGGGAAGCAGATAATGTAAAATATCCTTGCCCTAGATCCTGCCAGTGTGTCACCGCTCATCTGTGTGTAGACAGAGGAGTCCCACTCCCCCCCCCCCCACCAACCTTGCGTTCCCTCCTTCTCTTCTCTGCCTGGAGAATGGCGGCATAAGGACACCCGTGGTGGGGCACGTGGGAAATTAAAGGAGTCTGACAAAAATTATCTGGGTCTGGTGGTGAGATTATGTAAACTGTTGGGATTTTTCTTTTCTGTAAGTGTCCCTTTAGGGACTTCCTGATTTAAACCTCTTCCCTTTCCTAGGCTCACGACTTATTTAGACGTGCAGCGCTGCCTGGAGTATTTGGGCTATCTGGGCTATTCGATACTGACCGAACAGGAGTCTCAAGCTTCAGCCATTACAGGTATGTAGTTGAATACTACTTGCTTCATGCTTGGAAACATCATTTATATTCTGGTTTCATGTGTAAAAAGAGTGAAAAAAAAACTCATCTTCGTCAGTCTTCCACATCTACGCTCTGTTTGTTCTCCCTGCCATTTGGTAATTTCTTTTGAGTTGAGAGTCTAGATTTTATTGTTTGTCAAAAAAGAAAGAGTAGAGGTTTTACTTCTGGTTTACCCCTGAGGATACTCCACCGGTAAAAATCAAGGAGGATACTCCACTGGTAAAAATCAGGCAGGGCTGTGGACATTAAATGTGTTGTAATGTGCCGGTTGATCTGGTGTTTTGATTTTTTTTTAGACATTAAAAGTAACACCTATTAACACATAATCCTGATATTGAACTAATCGTGTGTCTCTTGGTTTTGTAACCATTTCCTACGTCAGTAAATCTTCCACGGACTTTGTAATTCTTGCTAAGCAGTGTGCTCCACTTAAACAGTACCATAGCTATAGATATCACCAATTAGGGGACTGAGTGTTTCAAGGCTTTTTTTTTAAAGTTTAGATATTTTGAGAGAGGGACAGGGAGAGAAGGGGGGAGAGAGAATCCCAGGCAGGCTCCACGCAGCCAGTTCACCCCTCAAGATTTTCTTATATCCTAATCGGTGGTGGAAAATGCCATGTCTTGTAGGAGGAAGTCCCAGCACAAGAAGGCAACCAACCGTAAATCTACAGAGCAGGTACCCTTTAGTTAGCCAGGTGCCTGACTGGCTTAGCCATTAAGTGTCAGACTCTTGACTTTGGCTCGTGTCGTAATCTCACAGCTCGTGAGTTCTGGCCCAACACTGGGCTCTGCACTGACAGTACCAAGCCTGCTTGGGATTCTCTCTCTCCCCTTACTGTCTGTCCCTCCCCCACTTGTGTTCTCTCTCTCTCTCCCTCTCTCTGTCTCTCTCTCTCCAAAAAACTTAAACAAAAAAAAGTTAAGCAGTTAAATACTGTATTTAATTCAGCACCAAAGAGCAAGGAACTAATTGCTAGCTAGCATGACGTTCTTTCACTCAACAAAATATTGGGGACATGTTTCTGTATGAATAAGTATACTTCCATATATCTTTAATGTTAAATAACATGTCATAATATGGATGTTGTATAACTCACTTACCTAGCCCGTGATTGGTGTGTATGTGTGTGTTATCATTTTCCACGTGGAGCTACTCTGAATAGTGCATCTGGGGAGCTTTGTTAGAGTGGAACTTTCGAGTACAGCTTAAGGAAGCCTTTTTACCTCTGGAGGAGATGCGCCCTTGCTCTGCCACTGGGGCGCTGCTTTCTGGCCTGCGTCTTTTACACATTCACGTTTGAAAGGCCAGGGAAGCCCTGGGTGCATACTCCTTTCCTGTTTATAGATTCAGAAGAGTGCAGATGGCAGAAAGCGTCTCTTAATTTGTAATTTGTTATGGCAGTCATTTATCACAGAACAGAGTAGATGGGATGTCATGTTGGCTATAATCATTGTAATTTTCATTTGTGTTTTGGATATCATTTTTCTTATGAAAATGTAATACTTATTTTATGATGAAATAAATATCATTTGGTTACCCGAGGTTCACTTTGGAGCCAACTTTCAGAAATGCATCTTTTCCACTACGTGAAGCTCTTCTGTATTATATTTAGTGCTTTATTTCCCACACAGCTTGAGTGTCGTACAGTGTGTTTAGTAAGCATACACTTCATCAAAATGATAAATAGCAGTACCCTATTTTGCAGAATGTGAAATGGAGCTCAGTGGGTCTTGAGTGGTACATAATTAGGTTTTTTTTCTTTTTAGTAACAAGAGATAAAAAGATAGACCTTCAGAAAAAACAGACTCAAAGAAATGTGTTCAGATGTAATGTAATTGGGATGAAAAACTGTGGGAAAAGTGGAGTTCTTCAGGCTCTTCTTGGAAGAAACTTAATGGTGAGAGTTCTCAGAAAATAGAGCTTTGTCCCTCAAATTTTTATACTCACATGTTTACATAATTTTTTCGTGGCCATTAACTTTTTTAGATGATTGCGACAGATCAGTAACTTGTATGTGTTAGTAAAGTACAATCTAGGGTAACAGAGATCCTGTTGGACTGGCTTTATCTTTGTTTCATTGCTGTTAGCTATCGTTTGTCTTTTTTTTTTTTTTTCCCCAAGCGGAGTTTAGGTGGGGAGTTAAATGAATAGAGTACATCTGTGACAGCACCTAACCCTGCTTGGCCTGAAGTGAATGGACTGTAAATACATCAAGTTCAATACTGTATCTCATCCTGGCTCCTGCCCTGATACAGAGATGGATGTATTTCCACACGAGTCTTGTCGGACCAAATTAGAGTGTCAGAATTGCTAGCAGGAGGCTGTGCAGTGCTTTGCAGTGGTGTAGTTTACTTCCCCTTCAGCTACTGCTTTTACTTTATGCAGAACAAATATAGCTTTTGAACTAAGAACTAAGACCTTAAGACCTAAGACCTAAGAAACGTAGAATCAACGTCCCTTCTGCATGGATAAGTAATACATAGCAAAGGGAGGAAAGCCCTTTTATTTGTAACACACCCACAGGTCCATGCCGAGTGTGTTGTTGAAAACTAGGTACTGTAATTGCTTACTGTAAATATTGAGATTTCTGGTTGTTTTCAGAGACAGAAGAAAATCCGTGATGATCATAAATCCTACTATGCGATTAACACTGTTTATGTCTACGGACAAGAGAAATACTTGTTGGTAAGAAATTCTCTGGCATTTTCTGATTTCTGATCACTGATTATTAGGTATAGAAAACATAATTGAATTGAATGGCTGTAAGTAGAACTTTCATGATTTTTTTTCTTTCACTTGGTTTATTTATTGGAATAAATGTGTGTGGTGATTACATGGGTGTAGATCTAAGTAAAAATCAACCTATTTGTGTGCTAAATTGTGTGTTATACACAATAGAAAGTAAAACCAATGACAAAAAATAATTTCTTTCCTCTTTCTTCCACTTTTATTTAAGAAAATGTTTTTCCTCTACTGTTGACTAGAAATTAGTATGAAAACTGGCCACAGGTGCTTTTGGTAGTTTGTTTATACTCTGAATCAAGTTTTATCTATTTAGCAGAGAGGAGTATGGTTACAAATGTGTTAGCCTAAAAAAAAAAAAAAAACAAAACGGATAAAAGAAGTATATGACTGAAAAGATACTATGAAATACATAGTAAAAGATTATATGTTCTTGGTCCAGTCACATTGTGGTTTGAGCCCTGGTCCACCATTGATTAGGTGACCTCGGGCAAGTGGCTTATTCTCTCCAAGCCTGAGTTTCTTACTAATTTAGCTAATCTGAGGAGCTCCTCACAAATAACAGATACCAGAAAAAGTTCATTTTCTTTCTTTTTCTTTTTAGAAATTGTGTATTCTGCCAGACAGATGGTCACATTGAAGTTTATACAGTTTTTCCTCTGTATGATAACAGTTCTTTGTCAGTTTCTTATTAAACCGTTGTTTATCTCCTGTTCTTCTCCTATAAGTTTAGTTCTACTTATTGGGTACCATGAATGTAGATGAGTGTTAACTTTCCTATTTTTATTCTTTTACTGTTCTTTGCAAATTGGCATCTTTCATGTCTCTGAATATCCATGCTGTAGTAGTGTTTTATTTGGAATATATTGAGTCACTTCTGACCCTGTACCTCCCCTTTCCTCTCAGCAAAGGTGCACTGGCTTGTGTAACTCAGTAGTACTGAATTTTACTCCTGTTGGATCATTGCCATGTTATAGGTGGGATATTCCTTTAAGAGCTTTTATAATAAACATTGAAAGAGAGTAGGCAGTGAAGTCAAACAAAATGACCTTAGTGTAAAGAGTCTTTTGCTCTGTTTTTGGTTTTGCTTTTTTTTTTTTTTTTAAATTGGTGAGGAGAAAAAGGTGATCTGTGGTCTGTTAGAAAGAGAAGAGACTTGAATCCCATCTGAGCTGAGATTTTGGTCTGACGACTTGCTAGCTGTGTCATCGTAGTCAGTCACTCACTCTCTGTGGCTTGTCTGCTCTGCATAGAGAATGTATGTAAAGGGCCTGCCTGACACACATTGGTCACTAACTAAATGTTCTCTTCTGTAAAACCTTAATTACCATTTTCATTCCACAAAATCAGAAGCTGCTTATTTATCTACACTTTCCACCTCTAAAAATAGCCTGAAAAGTTATGCTTAACTAGTACTTTCTTATTTGGAAGTCAAGCTGTAATAACACATCATGACTTTAAGTAAGCATCAATTTTATGATATTAATGTTTCTTATTATCTTTCTCTTTTTACAAGTTGCATGATATCTCAGAATCGGAATTTCTAACTGAGGCTGAGATCATTTGTGATGTTGTTTGCCTGGTATATGACGTCAGTAACCCCAAATCCTTTGAATACTGTGCTAGGATTTTTAAGGTTTGTTGTTCTTTTGGTCTATAACTTAGTTTAACTTTATATGGAATTGTAATGTGATGTTTTCTAACCAGAGAGATGCAAGAAAATCACTTGTGGAGCTTTTAAAAATATTTGTGTCCTATCCCCACAGGTTCTAGTCTCATTTTGAGGTGGTCGAGTTCAAGACATCTGTATTTTAAAAACATTTTTTCCACATGTGACTCTGATGGGCATTCCTATTAAGAACATTAATGGAAGCTCTTCTTGAGTATTAGGAATACACATGGAGGGGTGAGGTGCCTGGCTGGTTACGTCAGTGGAGCACGCAACTCTTGATCTCGAGTTGTGAGTTTGAGCCCCACCTTGAGTGTAGAGATTACTTAAAAATAAAATCTTCAAAAGGCATGCACATAGGTTATATATTATTGCCAGTTATATCAGTGGTAATCATAGAGCAAAGGGAATAACCAAAGGCTTGAAAAGTCCTCAGTCACTTTGAGATTCTCACCAACATGCAATAGGAGTAAAAAATATACGTATAAAGGAGTTTATTCCAGCATTGTTTTTAATAAAGAAAAGAAAACTAGAGGGGCGCCTGGATAGCTCAGTTGGTTAAGCATCTGATTTCGGCTCACGTCATGATCTCATGTTTCATGAGTCTGAGTCCCATGTCAGGCTCTGTGCTGACAGCTTAGAACCTGGAGCCTGCTTTGAATTCTGTGTCTCCCTCTCTCTCTGTTCCTTCCCTGCTTGCCCTCTATCTCTGTCTCTCTCTCAAGGATAAATAAATAAAAAACTAGAAATAATACAGGTGTCTAATAATAAAAGGTTTACCAAATTAAGAGAAAATAGTACAGCAGAATATTAAGCAGTTATTGAAAATAATGATTTGAATTCTAAAAACATGGAAGATTCAGTATTATATATATACTTTTAATTGCCTTTTTAAAAATGTTTTTATTTTTGAGAGAGAGCTGGAGAGGGGCAGAGAGAGAGGGAGACACAGAATCTGAAGTAGGCTCCAGCCTCTGAGCTGTCAGGACAGAGCCCAGTGTGGGGCTCGAACTCACAAACCGCAAGATCATAACCTGAGCTGAAGTCAGACGCTTTACTGACTGAGCCACCCAGACACCCATCAGTATTATATTTTTAAATGGCTATGCCCAGCATGACTGCAGCTATAGAAATGTATATAAATGCATTTGCTTAAGGACTAGCAGTATATAAAAAATGAAAATAGTGAAAAAAAAAATAAAATCATGAAGCATAAATGTAAGAAATGAAAATAGTATGCTTTAGGATAGAGGAATCTAGATGGATTTCTCATTTTAAAATACAGTATCTTTGTAATAAAATATATATATTTTTGAAATTGTAGTGAATCTGAAGAATCGTTATAAGTTTATATTATTGCCATTGTCAGGAGGGTTGGCCCTGGTCTTACTATGAGAATGCTCTGGACTACTGCCAATCCTTGCCTCTTAGGTTACCTTCTCTTTAAGGCTACTCTTTGCCTAGCTGGAGATAATTTTCAGTACACATTTAATTAAATTTAGTAATTTTTAAAATTTGTCATCAGATTTTGATTTTTTATTCCATAGCAACACTTCATGGACAGCAGAATACCTTGCTTAATCATAGCTGCAAAGTCCGACCTGCATGAAGTTAAACAAGACTATAGTATTTCACCTGCTGATTTCTGCAGGAAACACAAAATGCCTCCACCGCAAGCCTTCACTTGCAATACTGCTGATGCACCCAGTAAAGACATCTTTGTTAAATTGACAACAATGGCCATGTACCCGTAAGTACCTGCTTTGCCATCGTTTTCATGTTGCATGGTTCATAATAACACTGCATGCCAGTAGTAGCCACGAGGGCGGAACTTTTGTCGCACAGAAGTTGTTCAGCAACAGAAAGAGACTTTGTAATGAGAAGGTACAAATTTAAGTAATGCGAGTTTTGGTTTGGGTGCCATAATAAAATAACATAAACAGTGCTTCTGACAGTGTTTGTATATTTTTTGAGCAGGCTGTAACTATCTTAATAGGAGAGTACAATAAGACCCAGCCCTCAACCCAGCATTAAAAAAATAAAGTCTTACTGCAATAAAATGGGGTTGGCATCATGTTGCTTTATGCTTTTAAGACATTTCCATATGAACAGAAAGTTCATTTTTAATATTTTAATTGACCTTGAGTATGTGGAGGATTCTAAAATATTTTATGAATTTATATTTAAATTATAGATATGTTTGAGTTCAGAACATAATGTCTTTTTTAAGTGCTGTAAAAAGTAGTTGTAATTGGAATTCCTGCTCTATAAATGTTTTTCATTAAGTGTTATGAGCCATGAATTTTATGTACATTTATTGTATATCTATACATGCGTATGCATAAGCACATAACTGTGGACATCTCCATAGCTTACTAACGGCCTCAGAAGTGCATGGTTCTTAATGGCGTTCTCCTCAAGCACTGTGTGTATAATTCTGTTGTGTAACAAGATAGCTTTTCAGGCAGTGCGTTTCTCAGGACTTTAGCTTAATCTATTTATTATTAATTTAGTCTCTAAATTATTTTTCTTCTTGGGAAAACTAGGATATAAAATAGAGTAATAATCAAACATGGCTACAAACTCAATAGGAAAACTAGGATATAAAATAGAGTAATCAAACATGGCTACAAACTAAAGTCTTTCAGAAGGTGTTAATTTGTGCAGATTTTTCAAATCAGAGTCAACTTTACTGCTATTCTGTTAACTAATAACGTTTTTAAAAAGGCAGCAAACCCTTAAAATTCTATTTGTATTGGAAGAAAAGTCATTCCTATTACTATAAAATAAACAAAGCCTTATTTATGTTTTACCATTGCTTTAAAACTCTCGTGTATGTTATCTACAGAGAGGATCATTACAGAGACAGACTCTCCCGAGACAACCCTGATAGAATAGAGAATTTGAGAAAAATCTGGGTCTTTCTAAAAACTGCTTTGTAAGTTACTTTTTCTTTATGACTTCTGTGGGATTTTGTTGACATTTTCTTATAGATGACCAGATCTCCTTTCTTGCCAGAATTAACATTTAGTAATTATCCAGAAACGCACTGCTTGGTCATGCTTATTGCCTAACTGTATATTACAGTGGTGTTTTTTTATATTTTGTTTTGTTTTACTGTGTAAATGCACTATATTAATCTTGTAGATAGCCATAATGGTGTTTTCAGCTCTGCATCTTTAAAACATTTTCCTGCAATTTGTGTGCGTGTGTATGTGTGTATATGATAAATGTACATACAGGGACACTTGTGTAGATGGTGAATCCCAAACTACCTCTCATGAAGCATCTCCCTGTTGCTAAGCATACTTTGCATCTCTCCTTTTTGGTGGGTGGAGCCTGTGTATGTTAAAGAGTCATTATAAAATAACAGGCGAATTCCAGTATGACAGCTGGCAGCGACTTAGTAGCTTTGAGATGTTCATCATCACAAGTCAGGTTTTTAAAAGGAATATCTTGAGTCTGTAAGAGTTTTTTTCTGAAAAAAATTAATTCTTGTTTTTCTTCATGTTGGGAATTAGGCATTGTTGGGATGCTGCTAATCTCCACAACCATGCCACCGTGCGATGTGGCCTCATCAGATCTCACAAGTTCAGCCAAGTCAGATTGGGCCAGTCCTTGGACTGAGAAGCCTTTAAAAAAAAATGTTCAGGTGTTATAGAAAGTGATGGCATTGATTCATCAGGTGGCACTCTTCTGAGCAGGTTCTGCGCCAGTGCCTCTTCAGGGTGGTATGGTGGCTTTGTGCGTCTGAGTGGCTCTGACCACTGAGCGGTCATTGAAGACCCCCCCTACTTTGGTGGTTAGGACGAAGGTGGACTAGGTTGCCCCATGTGCCTGTACCAACTAGTAAAACTCCACTCAACCAGAAAGGAGTCCGAAAGTCTCCCTAAATTTCACATCTAAAATCAATTGGACCCATTGTCAATTTTTACATCCTTACCCGGAGTTTCATATTATCATACTTAGCTGCTGTGTTTTAGTAGCAGATGAAATCAACCCTATATTTTGTTCAAGTGGAAATTTATGAAGCACTTTGGTTTCCTCTGGGAGCCAAGATGCTTGATGAATTAAAGACGATGTTGTTCATATCTCCCCAGGGTTGAATATACTCGTCTTTTGACTCGTTTGTGTATTTGTCACTCTTCTCCTTCCTGGTTTTCAGGCATGTGTGTATGCTGAGGGAGGAGGAGGAGGAGAAGGGAATGGTTATTTAAATGCTGGCAAACTGTGTCCTTGCAGTGGGTGCTACAGCTTACTCCGTTTTTCTTTTTATTAATTTACATGAGGGTGCCATCTATTGCTGTGCATATTTATTCCACTAAAACTCTTATAATAATAATTCCATCCCCCCTCCAAAAAAAGCAAAAGCGTTAGCTAATTTTCCTTATATTTTCTCTAGGGAGGGAGGAGGGAGCTATTGCTGTTTATTATATTTTTGGTGAACGTGGAATTCTGCACAACTTTAGCATGCCCCACACTGTCCTTTTCCTTAGTGTTGCTTATGCCTAAATCTTTTTTTTTAAGTTGGCACACCCTGACTTGTGCCATATTTGTAAGTAAGAACTCAACTCCTGTCCTTCTGTGTGTTTTCGCAGCCATGCCCGGTTACGCTGTATGTGCACCTGCAACAGGTGTACGTTTTGCATCTGTCAGAACTTCCTCAACTCAGACTTGCTGCAATCTGTAAAGAACAAAATCTTCACTGCAGTTCTTAACAGGTTCTTAACTTTATTTACTGGTACCAGGCATTCTGTTAAAATACAAAAGAAAAAAAGTTGGTAACTATTTATTATACATCTACTCACTACAAAGACAACAAGCCAACTGATGCCCAACTAACGTCCACTAAAATAATTCTCACTGTGGTGACATTTTTAGGGAACTGAAAAGATCTTGGATTTCTTTTTCATGAAGGAAGTTAAAGTATTTGTCATATTAGAGGATAATATATGTGTAGGGAGATTAAAATCTTTTGGTTTGAGAATTGTAGAATTAGATTAGGATTTTTGCGGTAAGGAGCAGACCCATTGATCCCAAGTGTTATGTATGTTATGCTCAACTAATATAACTTAATTAAAACCATACTAACGAGAATGGTATCTTGGGTTTAAAAAAATATTCTCTCTTGTAAGTACCTGGAGTATTTGTTTGAAAGAGCATGGCTTCTGGGAATGAGGGTAATAGCCGACTTTAAGGATTCAAAGGAATATTATGGGAAAGAAAAAAGGATCTGTAGCTTTTGAGGTCTTTATAATTGAGCCCAAAACATGAAGTATGCCTAGAAAGTAACATGCTTTTAAAAAAGGAAAGAAAAACAAAAATATAGGATACTGACATTCCCTCAAAGCAATGAACTTGGAAGGTTGCATATTCTTATTCTGGTCATGCTTCCATTGTTCAAATTGGCATTTTGTGAACATTTAAAAGCCTATGTACTATTAATTTGGATCTACTGTAAATTTTTGTGTCTGAAGATGAGTGTTTTGAAATTGACATTCACCTGTCATTGTGCACTGGGCTTAATTAAGACAGATGATGAAGCTAAACAGATTTTGGTTAGAAATGGGTCCATTCTCTGGTTCACTGCTGGACTCTCAACGAAGGCTAGGCTCCAGTGGTACCGAATGAAGAGGATAGTTTGTGTCCACTAGCGAAAATAGTAGATGTGGCTATGAAACAGTGAGGCTGTATTTTATGTGAGTCAGAAACTGATTTTGAAGGCATTCTAAAAAGAGTTTCCATGATAGTTTGAGCACAAGCAGCCCTGGAATAAGAATGCAGCCCCTCTCAGGTGACTGCTTTGAAGGGACTGCCGCACTAATGACAGATTCTCTCATGAAGACTGAGAAAGTACTAGGCTAGTTCAAACCAAACAACATTCAGGAGCTCCGGTGATAGAGACGGTAGAGTTGGAAGAGACTCCAGAGTTCATCTGGCCTGACCTCCATTAGAATGCCTTCCTGAGAGCCTTCCTGTGGAGAGTACTGCTAATGTGCTGCTGGCTTTCCTCATTGGAGAGGCTTTTGCTTTTGCTTTTGCCTTTGCTTTTTAATTTTATTTTTTAACTAAAATGATTTCCCTATAACTTTCTCTCCTTTAGTTTTAGTTCTGCCCTTTAGAACAACATACGACTATTCTACTCCCTCTTCAACATAGCAATCCTTCAGACATTTGAAGACGGCCATCATGTCTCCCCTAATTTTCTCTTCTCCAGGTAGAACATCCCCATTTCTTTCAGCCTTTTCTTAAATTAGATGGGTTAGTGACCTCATCAGTCCTGGTTGTTCTCATCTGAAAGCCCTTTAGGTTTTCAGAGTTCCTCTTACAAGAGGTGCCACTGAGAGTGGAGAGCAGCGCCTCAGCTGTGACGGGGCTCGTCCGGGACAGCGGGCAGCCCCGGCCCACAGTAGGACAGCACCTGCCCGCTGCGTGAACAACTCTCTTAGCAGCTCCATCCTGCTGTTGATGCATATTAATCTTGGGGTTAATTGAAATCAGATTTCTTAAATACAAAGTACTACTAAGGAAGTGTCCCCTCCTCTCTAATTGTGTATTTGACATTTTTAGTTGACTCTTGGAATCTGAACACAGATACGTATGTATCTCTATTAAATGTCATATTCTTCTTTTTGATCCATTTGTTCTAGCTCAGTCATTTCAAACATTATTTTTGTCATTTGTCCCATTATATCTCTCTCTCAGCATTGTGTTATTTGCAAATTCAGTAGTTATGTCTTCTCTTTCAAGTTACTGATAAAAAATAATGTTGAATACCCAGAGCTTGGAGAGAGAGAGGGCACCAAAGCCAGAAAGCCCGAAAGTGTTCCACTGGAGAGCTCTTTTGCCATGAGCTTTGCCATGAGCAAACATGGGTTTAAAATTCTTGGGGAAAGACTATTCTGTAAATTAAAAATGTTTTATTATTCAGTCCATATTTTATCTTATTTTCTTACAAGAGATTTCATGGAGGGCTTTTTTGAAGGCAGTATGTGATTCCCACCACATGCCTCTGATCTACCAGTGTAGTAATTTTATCGAAATAGGAAATGACATCTTTTTGGTGTCTTATTCTTGGTGAACCCCCCTCCCCGTGTCTCCTAATAATTGCTAATCACAAACCATCTGGGTTTTTTTTTTTATTATTTTAGAAGACCTGAGTGTCCATAATTACAGATTGATCCATTGTCTGCATCTTTAGTGACAATTTTATTCTTAGGTTGATGTAGTCAGCTTCCCAATGAAATAGGTTGGGTGTATATTAATGGATGAGGTTGTTCATAGTAAATTATCCTGTACAATGATCTTTGAAGAGAAACCAGTACATTTTGTCATATCTATTTATAAACTAGAAGTAACTTCATAGTAATGTCAGAAACATAATTGACAACGAGTAATCAAGAATGGAAAAAATGAAAAAGATGAGGAAAACCAGTGTACCTTTCAGAGAACTCCTTCCCAATTCCTGGTAGTGTTTCAGAATTTCATGGAAGTGCAGTGGACATTTAGGACTTATGTATTGAAGTTTCTCTTAGTTTACAAAAGGATGTAGATAAGGTAGGTGAGTATGCAGGCCCAAAACTTAAGTGCCTACCAGGTCTGAACAGGTAATGTAAGTGAACGAAGGTGACCAAGTATAAGAAGTAAGAATGGGGGGACTGTGACAGGCCCTGGCTGAAAGAGGCAGCTACAACCCTGCTGGGCTCTTTGTGGTTGTCCAGGCACGGGGTGCCAGGTCTTCTGATTCTGTGAGACACTGGAAATCAG
>NC_043716.1:18925308-18972630 GCF_006229205.1 Suricata suricatta
TGACTTCCTCTTGGAGGTTCTTCAGGGGAGAGTTCCTTCGTTTTGTCATTTTTGCTAGTTTTCTGTCTCTTGTCACCTTTAGAAAGCTCGTTGTGCACTGTGCACCTGTTAATATTTCTCTGTTAAAGGAGGCTTATTGACTGTCCAGGGCCTGTCGTTTCAGGAAATATTCTTTTAATGGTGTCTCTCAGTTTCTCTTGTTGTGCCTGGGAATATTTTATTTCCCTACTCAGCGGTATTTGGGACTCGCTGTCTTGCACACTTCGGCTTGTTTCTTGGTGTAGCCTCAGGTATCCTTCAGGTTCTCTTCCTTCTGGAGTCCGTATTTTCTCCTTCCGCTCTTGCAGCTGAGAGTAATGTCCTTCTCAGTTTGATCAATGGGGCAGACGAAGTTTACAGAGCTCCCTTCCTCTCTGCCATCTTGGCTCCTTTCCTGGAAATCAGGATTTTTATGTGAAATTTCCTGCTGTTCAAATAATGGCAATTAAATGTAAATCTTTAAAAGTACTAATCAGAACAAAGCATGCTTATAGGTCATCAGCTTGCAACCTCAGTCTTAAGCATTAGCCAGGAAAAAGGAAAAACATACACCTGAGGAATGAAAATGTCTCTTTCCATCCCCCTCACCACATCCTATTCCTTTTTCATGAAGAATCTGGAAACGTTATGGGGCCACCTCCTTTCTCTCCCATCTCTCAGATGGTGTCTACCTTTGGTGGTTGGTCACAGTTGGTCCATCGTGCTAGATCTGTCTGAAAGCTATAAAAGCAGAAGGAGGATTGATGAATTGGGTAAAATTCATTTAAGAGTTTTTCACTGTAATTCAGGAGGGAGGAGTCCACTCACCACTAAGCCTTAAGTCTTTGGTTTCAGAGATCTACCACGTCTCCTGTTTGGTTTAGAACTATAAGAGAGTAGCTTTGAAATTTTTATTTAAGCCAAAAGTTGCATTAAATGTCTGCAAAGAAATTAATAGACAGATACTGGTACATACATGTTGGTCTCAATGCCTTGTTTTGGTGTGCTTCTAAATATGCTGCTTGCTAAAACAGAAATCACTTCCAGAAATAGTCCATGCTGGAGGCCACATTCTCCCTTCACCCTCCCCCCCCCCCCATGATTTATTCATTCAAATACTTAAGTACTTGCTCTTTAGATAGAATCCTCTGTGAGCTGGGGCAAAATATAAAGATGAAGATAGGGACCTGCTTTTAAGTAAATATTATGTTATTAAAAATTTTTCCTTAAAGTTTGATTATGTTTTCAGTAACCTTAGTCCCTCATGCCATAAAAGGAAGTGCTATATAACCTCATCATGAGAGATTGAAGCCTAACAATTTATATTCAGGCAGTTCCCACAGATTCATTTCTGGAAGTTACCGTTTTTTTCCCTAGTTGTCTTTGACTCCCCTTTTTTTGAGCTTATTTGCTGACACTACATTATTTTAAGTAGAAAGTAGCATGAAATTTTTTTTAATATAATTGAATATATGTATTTTTCAAGGTGTGGAAAAGTGTTAAGCTATGTATCTGATATATAACTTTATTCTTTGGTAATTATGGTCTCACCCTTGTGGTCTGGATAGATTTATGTTTTCCTTTAGAAGAATTTCGGAACAACTGGAATTACCTGAATTTAAATACATTTGGAAAATGATTAACGTATGGTCAGATGATTTTAATCTTTGGCAGTGCCTTCATTTCAAATAGTGTAAATTATAGTACTGGGAAAATATACCTTCTGATTATATTTTAATTTTTAAATACCTCTTTAATCTGAAAGTGTTAAAATGATAATATAGGAGTGAGCTGGATTGTTGGTTTGAACTACCCAGGATTTTAGTTATTCAGTGTTTATTATTCTGACTTCAGAAGACTCCTATTTTGCGTGAGGATGTTACTATACTGTAGTGTGCTGTGAACTTTAATTTGTCCTTTCCTTTAGGTGTTCAATTTGTATGTCTGTGTCACTTAGTCATTTTTTTAAACTTCTCTCAATCCCTGCCCCAGCTAGAATTCTGTAATGCTCCCACTTCTCCTAACCAAAATTGTTTATTTTATAATTTATCATTTTGGTGCGATTTTCTTTGATGCGTATTTTGGTTTTAGGATTTTTTTTCATCCCATTTTATTATTTGAATTAGCCACATAAGGTATTTGTTCATGTTGCTTCTTAAGTTCAGTAGCAGCATTTTACTTTAACAACCAAGTACCTAGTTCACAGTGAGTATGTACAGAGACCCAAACGTGTGATGGAAAGTCATTATACCCATTGCATTCTTTGCCCTGTTTTTTAATGTATTTTTAAAATTGGGTATATGTGGCATTTATTTTAAGCCATTTATTAATGACATTTGCCCACATTGCTTTAATAATCACCCAAGTTACTCCATAATGTTACAGAGGTTCTGTTGAGAATGTAGAAGTTCTTAGGATATTATGTTACAGTAAACTATTGTGTACAACAAAGTCTGTCCTGTTTTAGGCTCATATGAGACCTCTGTGTCCCCTTGTATCAAGGACCTAAAAGGCTTTTCTTTTACTTAAGATACAGAGTCTTATGTTGAAAGTTATACAAGAGTTTCTATTATAGATTTTCATTAAGTAAGCCGCTGCTTCTACATGTAACTTCTTTGCTATTTTGTTAAAATACTAAAGGATGCCACAAGATGGAGTTTGCCTGTTCTGATCTCTAAGAATCAGTAGTTAACATAAAGGTAGTATGTGTTTCCCATGCATCTACGATCATCTGTAAATTTTGGTTCTTCTAATGCTTGGTGAAGCATTCTTGACACTGATGCACACTTATGTCCTTTTCCAAAGTATGTTAGGCATGCTCAGTTAACAGCTTTCTTAGGATTTGGGTTGCAGTTCATCTTTGTTGGATACTATATTTTGACTTTTTCACCTATTTTGAGAAATATATTATTAAAAGATTTCATGCCTACTAGTTCAGTTAGAAGAACTGTCATTATTAAAATTATTATTAGGAGTAATGGCATTATTATTAAAATGAATGTAAAAAATACTTCAAACAAGAAAACACTGAGAGGAGTAAAAGTAGAGAGGCCTAGAAGACTTTAAAAAGAAAGTGAAATATTTTATTTATTTATTTTTAATGTTTATTTTTGGGAGAGAGCGAGCAAGAAAGCAGAGGAGGGGCAGAGAGAGAGGGAGACACAGAATCTGTAACAGGCTCCAGGTTCCGAGCTGTCAGCATAGAGCCTGATGCGGGGCTCAAACTCACAGCCTGTGAGATCATGATTTGAGCTGAAGTTGGATGCTTAGCCGACTGAGCCACCCAGGTGCCTCAAAAGTGAAATATTTAAAAACAGAACACTTAACTATAGTTTTGGTAGCCTTGGTATAGTTTTCAATTTGAGATATGTAATTGCAACTAGGAAAAAGCTATATGTGATATTCTGAACCCTAGTAACTAGGTTACACACTTTATAGTTATATAGGCTGTTTCAAAGTATTAACTTAAAAATTCATACTTGAGATACATAGTGGATAGAATTATAAAATTAGAAGTACATTACTTTATTACTGTATTTGTATACCTCTGAGTTGGATTTGGAAAGGATCGGATGGTGAGAGGAGAAGAACAGAAACTAGGAAATTCACATTTCTTTCTTTTTTTTTTTTTTGAGAGATAGAGAGAGACAGCACGAGCAGGGGAGGGTCAGAGAGAGGGAGACACAGAATCTGAAGCAGGCTCCAGGCTCTGAGCTAGCCGCCAGCACAGACCCCAACGCGGGGCTCAAACCCACAAACCATGAGATCATGACCTGAGCCGAAGCTGGATGCTCAACCGACTGAGCCACCCTGGCGCCCCAACATTTATTTCTGAAAAACTGGATGGGAGGGCTAAGTGCCTGGATAGAACTGCTCTTCCCACAGACCTCCTAGTGCTGCGGCTCTTGACTATGTTCTGCTCAGCTCTTCCTCCTCACAGTAGCCTGCGGTCTCAGGCAAGGCTAATTGATATTTGGACCTTTCTGAATTCCCCCTTTCCTTAAATAATTTTTGCAGACTTTTAGGTCTCTGCCATAGAGTTTTTATGCCCCAGATAGAAAGTTCCGTGATATGTTATAAAAAACAATATGAAAAATACCCTATGTGGGAATAACTAGACTCGGTTTAATTCCATTGAGCCCTTTAGAATTTGATTATTTTGTTCCTAAATATTGCAGCTGATAACATTCCTTTTATGATTGGTTAAATACATTGTACCAATAAAGATTTCACCTCATGTTTTTATATATGCCATAAATTGCAGAGTGAATCAAAAGTATTTTGTATGCCTTCTTTAAGGCATTCCGTGTGAAGATACGTAGGAATTTTGGTCATTTTGGTATATGCCTTATATGACTGCTCACACAAACACCTCTCAATTTACGTCTCTAATGCCTAAGGTTTGGAACGTTTCCTCCTCTCTGCCTTATTAAGTATCAGGGCCTGGCTGGCTCAGTCAGTGGAGTGTGTGACTCTTGATCTCAGGGCTGTGAGTTCAAGCCTCACAATGGGTGCGGAGCCTACTTTAAAAAAAAAAAAAAAAGTAGCACTTGTCATCTGATTACATATGGGCCGTCAGCACTGCTAAGCAGAAAGCGCGTCTAAGCATCCACTATGCAGGAATTTTCCATCTAAGAAGTGAGAAGCTCTGAGAAGCTTCAAGTGATAAATTCAGGTTATATTCTGGTATTTAGTCATTATTTCTTATATTCTAAAAGGAGATACTGCTGAACTAAATTATTCCATGTAGAGAAAGAAAATGTGATTCTGGTATATCAATAGGTTTTTTTTTTTTTTAAAGAATCTTTATACACACATATGCACACTCATTTTTGGCCCTGTAATACTCATTTTTGGGAAGTCTCTCTTAAGGAAACTACTAAAAATGGAGAAGCATCTTATATGGAAGGATATTGATCACTTTAGTTACAGTCAACAGTAAATGGAGGAGGCCATGCAGAGGAACGGAATATAATAAAGCTGTCTAAAATGGTGTTTCTGGGATTTATGAAAAAGCCCTTATGTAATAGTAAGTTTTAAAAGGATATAAAAGTATATAAATTATACACATTGTATTTGCAGCTATATGAGAAATACATAGAAAAAATAAGGAAATACCCCAAATTTTAATTAGTTGCTTCAAGTGATGGGACTCCAGGTGATTTTTTTTTCTTCCTCCTTTTATTTCCTTATATCTTATCATGAGCATATATTACATTTTTGACAGTAAGAAGAGAAAAACACAATAAACTTTAAAAAGAAAGAAAAAGTATGCCCTAAGATATTATAATTTATTCTAAGATGATATTTTATGTCATTTTGAAAGAATTACACTTTTGAATTGTGGAAGAATTATTTTTGCTTGAGTTTAGAAATGAACTCGGAAGCAGCTTCATGAAACTGTTACTCCATTTCTACTTGAGACCTGAAATGACAAACGTGCCCCAGTGCTTCTGGAGTACAGTTAAGATCCTCACACTGTTCTCTAGTCAGGTGCTGTCAGTCAGCTAAGCAATGACAAATGTGCCATCCGTTATAAATGCTTCTCCTATATGGAGAGCCTGGTTAGTGCAGCTGTTAAAAGCACATGCTAAAGGCATAAAATGGTTTCTAAAGAAGCTTCTTGTGTCTAAAAGTGTCTTAAATAACCACTATAACGTTGATGGAGTCATTGGAGTATATTTTATGAGTTAATAGTTGCCTTAAGTTTTAAACTAGCTCTATCTGGAGCGTGTATCTATGTTGCTTGTCATATAGGAGTATGAGTCTACTGTTCTGCCTGTTGAAGGCTATACTGTAGTTGGATATAGTAATTACTATCTGACATGCAAAAGTAACCTGAGCAATGAAGTCAGAATATATTATGTCACGAATGGTAGGGAGTACTTCCTTAAAATACAACAAAAGGAGCTGTGTGAAAGATTCCGTACCTGAAGAATGTTTATGAGAAGTCATGTTGACTGATTTTAATGTGATGATAGCTAGCTTTAATCCTAACCCCTCTCTTGTCTAAATTAAAAAATGAATGTAAAAAAATTGTTTTAAATCCTCCATGAGTAAAGATGAATAAAAGTCACAGAGAGACCAAAGCTGAAGCAGAAGCGCTAATGCACTTTTCGCCAGTCTCACTTTAAATTCTGTGCATCTCTGTTGATTTGGATTTAGAAGCTTTGAACCTTTCATCGTAGGTCTATTTACAGTCTATGAGTTTGGGCGTTGGACTCAGTTTTTTACAGATGTATGTTTGTGGTTCTTGGTAGTCTGCAATTAGAAGCATCAGGAAATTTCATGACTAATAGTTGTTACCCTCATTTTGAATGAGTACTCATGGTCATCACATACTGTCAAGTACTGCTTGTGGTATTGGTTTAAGGGCTGCTGTTAGTGTTTTGGGTCTGCCAAGACCAGCCTCTAAAGGATGTATACATAATGTATATGACAGCCTTCGGTTTCCTTGCCTGGTACCTGAGTGTTTTTAAAAAGTACACCTAGAGAGATTTTTTTTTTAATTTGGCCATTCGTTATAGAATACATTTATTTAAATATAAAAAGCTCGAGATGCTTCATATTAGGGTGGCGACTCAATTTATGTGTGGGATGTTTCATTGAGAGATGTTATTTTCAGTCCCCCATTTTTGTGAGCTCTGCTGTGAACTACAGACTGCAAACTGTGTGCATGTGTATGTAAAAGGTTAAGAGGCCGGGTAGCTGAGTGGGGTGCCATGCTGTTAGCAGACGACGAGGGCAGTGTTACTCACCAGGTGCACGCTGTCAGCTCTGTAGAAGATTCCATCTTCATGGAGTCATCTCGTGGTCCGCTTTTTCTTGAAGCCAGGTAACATTTCCCGCAACCAGTGGGTTGGCCTTGGTGGAGTTTTTCCAACTGGAAAAACTGAAACCAAAGGATTTTCTTCCCTAACTTAAAATAATTAATTAAACATTGCCTGTTGGAAGGAGTAACTCACAAGGTGGAATGAACCTGTGTTATCACTTTGCTTTGTAAAATAATACTTACGTCAGGAGTGATTTTTAATTTAATTTTTATTTTTTAGGAACTGGGGAGGATAAGAAATGGGAGTGCTGTGTGTTGTGTTGCCATGGTGACAAGCATGGAGCCCTCTGGCTTGTGTTATAGACTTGTTTGTAGGGGCGCGCAGACTGTATTTTGTGATAACTAATCTGTTTGTCACTCTTGGACTATTACTGAGGCAAGGTAGTTTTGTACAGTTGATATTCTTGGCTCTTAACGCTTTTGCATATGTCAGTGTCTTGGTCTTTTAATGATGTATGACTTTTGCTTCAAATCTGTTTGTTTCACGTAGTTGTAAAAATAACCTAAACTAGACAGTCTCTCTAAGCTCTTAATTCTATAAATTTTCTGTATCTCCGCAATTGTGTTCATTTAACTCAAACTTCAACGATACTTGAATAAAATATTCCAGCCTTTGCTCTAAAGCTTTATCCTCTCTGTGGTAAGCTGTCATACTTGAGACCCTTGAGGGCGCTTAGCAGTGTTATTAACTGAGCATGCTCACAAACTCAGTTTGTGGTCCAGGCTGTCCCTGTTCCTGTCATGCATAATATGGCTTCTTTCCCGTCATTTACCTTTCAGTCCATCATGTTTCATTATGTCCTTTAGTTGGTGCCATTGTCACTGCCTGTCTAACTAATATCAGGGTTGTTTTTGTTTGTTGTTTTTTATTATTATTTTCTTTCTTTAATCAGCAGTAACCAAATTAATGTGAGCTGGTAAATCTTCCCCATCCCCTTTGGGATTTTTTTTGGTAAATTTTTATGGGGCTCAGTGTTCCCAAGGTTGATTTTAAGCATTGCTCTTAGAAAAGTATTGTCACTTGTCGCTTAACTGCTTACAAGATAGCTTTCAATTCCCGGGGACAGGAGATTGTATATTTATATTGAGTCCCATGAAATTGACTCTCAAAATCGTGAGATCTCAGTTTTACCTCTGATTTTGAAGGACTGTGGTGGTGGTAAAAAGTGGTAGGTTGATTTGTCTATGTTCTCCATTTCCCATGTGAAGAAAACATAAAATTTTAGATGTTTGTTACTCCCAGATAGTAGCTAATTGTAAAGACGTCTGTCTTTATGAGTGTCTACATTATATCTTAAGATAATGATAATGTTAGCAATGTACATGTGGCTATATTGATAAATGATTTTGGTAATAAGCATTACTGTATGCAATTAGCCTGACAAGTGTGTAATACTTCCCTAAAAGTAGACTGTTCAGATAATTGGTATTTACTACTAATCATGTGTTGAACATTAATTATATTTTCTAACTACAGGCACGTGACTCAAGCTGACCTCAAGAGCTCCACGTTTTGGCTTCGAGCAAGTTTTGGTGCTACTGTTTTTGCAGTTTTGGGTTTTGCAATGTACAGAGCATTGTTGAAACAGCGATGATTAAAACAAAAAATACTGGCCCCACCAAAAACAAATACTTTTATGTATTTATGTATGCTTTAAATTCTGCTAGAAATATTGAGATATTTATACATGCAGAGTTACTTTATTAATATTTGTAATTCATGCATAAGAGTATTTTAATGATAGTTATAACTGCAGTATTGGCTAGCATTGGAAAGAAACAGCTTAACAGCCAAACTAAAATGGCTAGATTTCAGAGGCCAAAAGGGAATATTTTGTAAATAATGTACATATTCAGGCAAGATATGGTCTCCCACACTGAATTCTAGAAATGATGTTTCTAGACGTTTCTACATGGTATTGTTAGTGTTCAGTTGGCTCACTCTCCTAGGTCTCAGCTCAGAGATTGTATTTACTCATGGATCACTTATTTATTTCACATTTGACTCGGGATGATCCTCTGGGTTCTTCAAAGAGCACCAGGCACAATTGGCCATTTTCTCTCCATTTTTAAGAACAGGCGAGGTGTTACCGTCTTACACCTCCCCTGCAGACACTCATGGTAGGCCAGCCCTGAAGCCACCGTGCGGGCTAGAGAATTGCACAGCCAAGTGTCCAAGTGCTTCTCTGAGGAAGGAGTGAGTTCACGGCAATTAGCAGAGGCGTCGCCTGTATGATTATGTTGCTTCCTTTGTCTGTATGTTGAATTTTATAGCCCTTTCAATCAAATGAGGAAACAAGATTTGTATGTTATCCATGTTTTTAGTTTGAATAAACAGTGACCATTACTACTACTGAACCTCCTCCCAAAGCGTACATCATTCTGCAATGGCCGTGTCTGCTCCGGGCGGTACAGTAGCTGCATGTGTCGCCCGTGTTCTCTCTCTGGCTAGGACAACCTGGAAGCAGCACTTTTTTAAATGGTAAAGTAAATCTAATGAATATAAACTCTCATGACAAACCTATTTTTTTCCATCATCGACCTTTTCAAGTATTTAAATAAATAACTGCTGTGTACCGTGATCTTGAGTTTTTTTGTCTTACGGAGTAAATATTTCTGTACAGACGTGAACGCAATCCTCTGGCATCTTTCTCACCTTGAAAATTATTTTTCATTCAAGAAGATAATACTCATTAGGAAAGAAGACAAGTATGATTTATGATTTGTATTATGGAAGAGGAAATCTGTTTTAAAGGTGTGGGCAAATCTGTTCTCCGAGAAGGCCAGTTGTTTCCTCCTGCACCTAACTAACTAACTAACTAACTAACTAACGTGGTTTCTGCTCTGACTTACATGTTTGCTCCTCTAACGTGGGTTTCTTCCCTCTTTGCTGTTCCGCTGATGTTTCCGCTAAACATCACACTCTCTGAACAGCTGTAACAGCATAACTTCCTGGCTCTGCGCTTGTAGGATAACACGTGCCGTATTTAGCCGCATACTTCCTGTCTCCCCCTGCCCCGCTCTCCCTTTCCATTCGAAGTCTGAGGAAAGGAGGGGCACCTGGGTTGCTCTGTTGGTTGGGTGTCCAACTCTTGATTTCAGCTCAGGTCACAATCTCACGGTTTGTGGCTTCAGGTCAGGCTCTGTGCTGACGGCGTGGAGCCTGCTTGGGATTCTCTCTCCTCTCTGTGTCCCTCCCTGGCTTGCTCTTGCTTTCTCTCTCTCTCTCTTTCTCTCTCTCTCTCTCTCTCTCTCAAAAAATAAAATAAACATTAAAAATTAAAAAAAAAGAAATTTGAGGAAAGGAAAAATTAAGCAAAAATCTAGTGACTTCTCATTTCCATGTTCTTCGTCTCCCATTTACCAAATACGTTTTCATCAGTTACATGGCTTCCCATGGCCATTCTTCCTTCCAAGTTCTTCCTTGTTCGGACTGAAATATTATTTTAAATGGATACGCCTTATGGATTGATGTGTTTGTGAGAAACAAAGGCAAGAAGGTAGTTTAGCAAGATGTGAGAAGTGATATTTATGTATTTGGGCTTTTCTCTTTTCATCTTTTCATGTGAAGTGTAAGCTAAGCATCTGGGTGACAAGGGGGCCGGCAGGCACCCCGTCTCACCCGTTGTCGCCAGGCCCCCGGCTCGGAGCCTCCGGCCTCGCTGTGCTGCCGGCCAGTCCAGGCGGGCCGGGCCGCAGGGCCCTGCGCACTGGTTTCTCCTCCAGAACCATAGGCTCACGCACTGATTTCCTCCATTTCACATTCACTGTAGAAAACTAGTCAACGAGGGGAAGTTGGTGAATACATCTAGTAATAGGCTTTTTCTGGCTTCCATAATTTACTCTCAGAAGGTGTAAGCTAGAGCACTAAAGGAAAATGAGGAAAATAGGAACTTGAGGATTCAAAGGATTTCTTTCACTTTGCACCAATTGCATTGTGTGTTAAATGGACAGCTCAGGCTGCGTGCTACAGTAATTTAATGAGTTGAGAGGCAGCCGTGCGAAGAAACATCACAGTGAACGTTTGTAGTCCTGTAGCCTTACTTAGTACATCAAGGGTCTGTTGCTTCTTTTTAATTTAATTTTATTTTTTGGTGTTTATTCATCTTTGAGAAAGACAGAATGTGAGCGGGAGGGGCAGAGAGAGAGGGAGACAAAGAATCCAAAGCAGGCTCCAGGCTGTGAGCTGTCAGCAGAGCAGGACATGGGGCTCAAACTCACTGACCACGGGATCATGACCTGAGCCAAAGTCAGACACTCAACCAACTGAGCCACCCAGGTGCCCCTTGGGTCTGTTGCTTTTGCCATTCATGTCTTTCGCTTTCACATTTGACCAAAAAACGAGTCATGTCCCACATTATTGGAGCTCATAAATGTTAGAGTAGGAGTGGATTCTGATGTTAAGAGTTGGGGGCACCATAATGGTCTGTGAAAGAGGTAGGAGGGCTGTGGAGATCTATGCATATCCATACATCACTGGTCAGGGGGAGGCACCAAAGAGGAGACCCGCCAATGAGCTGCTCCTGAACGAAATGACCGGAGGGAAGGCAACTGAATAAGGACTAGCAGGGGAAGAGAGGTAAGTTCTCAAAGCCAGTGTAGAGCATAAATCTTTCCTAAATAGGTTCTGACAACACAACTGCTCTTAGCTTTGGTGCCCCTTTCTTATGAGTTGTACTAGGAAAAAGCAATATAAAAGTGTCTTTAGAATATATGTGCAAGTCTTAAAAATGAGTACGTGACCTAGTTGTCATTAACACATTCATTTGTCATCATCCTTTAATTAACAGCCCATGTGTTTTTAAGAAGCTGACTGGGGACTGGATACTTTTTGCGAAATAGGACATCAAGACGCTGAATTTAATGTTTATGGCATGAGTGTGCTCCATGCAGGTAGCCTGGCTGTTCTGAAAACCCTGATCCCCAGATTTTACAGCCCCAGTAACCCACTTGTTAAGACCTCTAAGCTTTTAAGTAATTCTTGTCTTTTTTAACTCCATGTATCCAAAGTCCATCAGTGAGAAGGAATGTGTGTTAACCTGTTGGAACCTCGGCTCTTTGGAAGTCTCACCCTGTGAGTATCACAGTTAACAAATCTCACGTTTCTTTCGTTCCTCCCAAGTCCAGAAACTCCTGTGATGCACACAAACTGTTCAGACCATTTCCCTCAGTTATTTTTGATTCAGAAAGTATGGACATATTTATCCGAAAGCAAGATTTTGACATCATCAGGAAACACTTCCTGACTTCATAGCGCCTTTCTGGTTCCTGGATGTGTTTTCCAGTGATAGTATTTTGCTCTTTTAAGATTTTATCTTCTTCGTTTAGACCATGGTGCAAGTCAGGGAGCTTGCGGGGCTGTCATTCGTTCTGGGTTTAAGAGCTGTATGTCACATGCACACCCCCAAGGAGGCACTGCCAGTATTACCTTTATACGTTGAAAATCCGAATTCCACATGATTGCTTTTTCTGCTTTCAGGATTCTCCTATTCATGGTTTACATTTAAGTCTTTTGTAATCAAATAACCCTTGGAAGTTTTATTAGAATGATGTGGGTATAAATGTTGTAGTGTAACTTATGGGTCACAGACTTTTTCCATAAAGATCCAGATGATACATGGTTTTTTGTTTGTTGTTTATTTTTGATTAAAAAGAGCACGAGCAGGGGAGGGTCAGAGAGAGGGAGACACAGAATCTGAAGCAGGCTCCAGGCTCTGAGCTAGCTATCAGCACAGAGCCCGACGGGGGCTTGAACCCATGAACTGTGAGATCATGACCTGAGCCGAAGCCGGACGCTTAACCAACTGAGCCACCCAGGTGCCTCAAGATGGTACATGTTTGAGACTTCTGCCCCTGTGCTCTGTTAATACAGAAGTTTCTTGTTATGCAAAAAAGCAGCCACGGACAAAACAAATGAGCGTGATTGCCTTCTAATAAAACTTCGTCGGTCAGATCATTTTCATTTGGCAAAAATATTTTAATTTTTCTAATTACATGAAAATGTGGACCTTCTCTTAATTCAAGGGCTGTACCAAAAAAGGCTATGGGCCAGGTCTGACAAACGTTGCGTAACTGAGGAAAGTATAGTAGTAAATGCATGGCAGCTTTTACTAGTAGTTAAAAAAAATGGACCTGATTGTTTTGGAATTTGAAAAGCGACAATATCAGGAAGAACTTAAGAGTATTATAGGAGGTGTTTGATTTGTTCCACTTCTGCTGATGGCGTTGTTCAGCCTGTGGTGCTCCGGCCGAGCTGGGACTCACCTTGGAGGGCAGTGTGGCCTCGGCAGGTACAGAGACTGTCAGTTTCCCTTCCTGTGGGCACTCACCAGAAGCAGTTCCTTTGGTATATTGTCCGTGTTTGTTTTCCTTTGTGCGGTTGTGTAATTGGCACACCTGGAGGGTAAAGGAATTTCCCAGGAGTGTTTAGTTTGAACTCTAGTTTCCTGGGGATCTACCCCCTTGTGTGCGTGAGAGCGCGACAAGGCTTTTCATTTCTCTAGATGTTAAAGTCAGAATTTCAGGGGGCGCCTGGGTGGCTCAGTCAGTTGAGCGTCCGGCTTCGGCTCAGGTCATGATCTCACGGTTTGTGGTTTGAGGCCCGAGTTGGGCTCTGTGCTGACACCTAGCTCAGAGCCTGGAGCCTGCTTCGGATTCTGTGTCTCCCTCTCTCTGATCCTCTCCTGCTCACATTATCTCTCTCTATCTTAAAAGTAAATTAAAAAAAAACATTAAAAAAAGTTTAAAGTCAGAATTTCGGAGCTAAAATAGACCAAGATATCATCTGTTCAACTCTATACTTTCATAGAATAAACCGAGCACAGAAAGTAGAAGCTCCTCATTCAGAGCCACACCGTCCGTCTGTGCCTGAGCTACGGCTGGATGCAGGTGTCCAGACTCCCCGGTCAGCGCTCTTTCCTCAGCCCTAGGCAACATGACTTGATGTTCCACCTTTAGTAAATTTGCAGTATGTTCGGTTTTAAAAACCGGGCCTACAAAGAAAGAAAGAAAAAACAGTTTTGACATTTCTATTACTAAGAAAGGTTAAAGATGGCAAAGCGAATTTTCTGGAAGACTTTCCGTCCTCTGAGGCGTTTTGCCTTCACTTCTGGTAGCTGTCCCCAGGTAACTGATGGTGCCTGTTCACAGGAGCGCAGGCTTGGTGGTTGAGTGTATTTCAGGGAGAGAGCTGAGGGAAGTAGGGCTGTAGTTTTTTGGTTTTGTTTTTTTTTTTTAATTAAAAAATTTTTTTAGCTTATTTTGAGAGCTTGTGAGCCGGGGAGAGGCAGATAATGAATCCCAAGCAGACTCCGTGCCGCCAGCGCAGAGGGCAGCACGGGACTCAAACTCACAAACTGTGAGATCATGACCTGAGCCAAAATCAAGAATTGGATGCTCAACGAACTGAGCCACTCAGGTGCCTTTTTATTTTTTTAAGTATGCTCCACATCCAGTGTGGACCTTGGATCCCCACCCTGAGATGAAGGTTCCATCCTCTACCAACCGAGCCAGCCAGATACCCCTGTCACCACTCTTTTAAAAGCGCTGTTCATGATTTTTGTTTAATATTCTTTTTTTATTGTTTATTTTTGAGAGACAGAGAGACAGAGCGTGAGCAGGGGAAGGGCAGAGAGAGAAGGAAACACAGAATCTGAAGCAGGCTCCAGGCTCTGAGCTGTCAGCACAGAGCCTGATACGGGGCTCGAACTCACAAACCGTGAGATTGTGACCTGAGCCGAAGTTGGCCGCTTAACCGACTCGGCCACCCAGGCGCCCCTGTTTAATATTCTTAAACTTAATTTTGAAAAGATATCTTCTCTTTTTATTTATAAGTAGAAAAGTACCTTGGAATAAAGGCTCTACTGGAGGGGAAAACTCCTAGAATAATGTTTTGTCACTGACTTAACTCTTTTTACCTCCACCTCTCTAATCTGCCTCTGGGACTTCTGTAATCCCAGCCCCCTGCACGCTGGCCACTTCTCGGGCGCCGTCTAGACCCTAAGCGGCTTAGCGTGTCTTTACACACCCAGTTACTCTTTTTACTGACTCCCCCTCAGATCTCTTTCTTTCCCCGCAGATCCTCAAAGTGTGGTCACAGCGCTCAGGGACTTGGAAGGAATAGAGTTTAGGCCCCACCCCAGACCTACTGACTCAGAAACGTGGGGGTTGGGGTTAGTGCTCACAACCCCCCCACTGTGGGATTCTGATGCGTGCTACAGTTTGGGAACCGTGACACGGGGGCTGGCAAAGTAGTTCAGTACTCAGTCTTCACCTTCAGAAGATGATACTGTTCTTCTTGGATAACTGAGTTAACAGTGGTTAAAATTATTTTCCAACAGAGTAATTAAATTAGTTAATATGTGTTTAAAAAGTTAGCAAAGTCTAATGTCTTTCCTTAACTCTCATGATAAAACTCAAATCTTAAGGTGGTTGGCAGGGCCCTGCAGACCTGGCCCGGACCTTTCTTGTCCCCAAATGTGCACTGTCACCTCTCACTACACTCTAGTCAAAGAGATCTTTCAGGTCCATATCCTGTAGGTCTCGGGAGGGGCAGGGCCAGGCCGCCAGTGTCCAGGATCTCAGACTTGGGGTTTAGGACGCATCTGCCCACCTCATCGCCCTGTTCGCAGCATGGCCCCCCTGCCCTCACCTGTGTTTTGTCCAGAAACTGTCTCTTCTTGCCTCTCTAGAGGCTCCATTAAAGGGTTCGAGCAGGTATTAGGCAGGTCTGGGCAAATTGCCTTCCCATCACTGAGGAACTGAACTTGGAGTAGCCGAGCCGTCTCTGTCCTGCCCAGCTGTGCTTGTGGGCCGTGCACTGAGTCCCAGATATTTGCCCAGCTTGCTGTACCCCTGCCTACTCTCAGAGTACCCAGCGAGGTATACGTCTGTCTCCTGCGTCTAACTTAATTTTCTTGATTCAAACCCTTTTGTGAGAAGCAGCTTTGCTCAGTGACTGCCACCCTTGTGGCAGACTAGCAGCTCTAGAAGCTAACTGATCTCTTAGTGGTATTGGGAATTTCCTGGGTGCAGGAGCATAAAAGCACAGCCTTAAGAAGTAAGGCCTTGAGTTTGAATCTCAACTCTGCCGTGTTCATTGCGCAAAGTACTTGACTTTTCTCCTTCTGTTTCCCTCTCCATAAAACGTTAGGATCGTTGTGCGCATTCACTGAGATCTGTCCCTGGTTATTTCCCCTTCCTCTTCCTCCAGGAGAATAGGAGAGCTGTGTCCCCACAGCAAGCACCGCTGGGTGGCAAGGCTCTGGTCCTCCTAGACTTGAGCAGGGCTGAACCATTGCATCTGGGAGAGCACCAGAGGCCTGGGCGACAGTTTGCATGGGTGCGTGTCTGAGAAATGTATCGATTAGGTTGTCTGAGTACTGGGCCCAATAAAATGTCCCTTAACCCCCTATTTCCTGGGCAGCTGGCACAAATAGCTGCATTTCCTATCTTTCTCTTTTTCAGTCTCACTTGGCTCTTCGACTTCTGCTGAACCTCTAAAGCATTAGTGCGCTGCAAGGGTCTGTCCTGACTTTTCTTACTCTATATACTGTCTCCAGGTAATCTCATGGAGTTCCTTGAACTGTATTTTACTTACGTTTTATTTCAAGATGATTTGAGACATCTTTACAAGTTACAAAAATAATAACAGAGGGGCACCTGGGTGGCTCAGTCGGTTAAGCCTCCGGCTTCAGCTCAGGTCAGATCTCACGTTCATGGGTTCGAGCCCCGCGTCAGGCTCTGTTCTGACCGCTAGCTCAGAGCCTGGAGCCTGCTTCCGGTTCTGTGTCTCCCTCTCTCTCTGACCCTCCCCCTCTCATACTCTCTCTCTGTATCAAAAATAAATAAAACATAAAAAAAAAAATAACAGAGTTTGCCTCTTCTGGCCATTTCCTATAAGCAGAGACATATAATAGGTGGTCTTTTGTGACTGGCTTTTTTTCATGTAGCATAATGTTTTCGAGGTTCCTCCACCCCGCATTGCGACACATACCAGTACTTCATTCCCCTTTTCTTTGGCTGAGCAATATTTTGTTGTATGGATATACCACATTTTATTTATATTATTATCTATTGAAACATTTAGATTGGTTTTACTTTTTTTTATTTTAATTTTTTATTTTCTTTAAGTAAACTCTAAACCCAACATGGGGATTGAACTCAACAACCCCAAAATCAAGAAACACATGCCCTGAGTCAGCCATGCACCCCTTTATTTTTTGACTGAAATGAATACTACTCCTATGAACATTTGTGTACAAGTTTTTGTGAGGGGATATTTTTTCACATTTCACTTGGGCATGTACCTGGGGATGGAATTCTGGGCTGTCTGTAAGTCTGTTCTAATATTTTGAGGAACTGCCAAACAGTTGTCCAAAGTGGCTGCACGATTGTGCATTCACCCCAGCAATATATAAGGGTTCCAGTTTCTGCGTATCCTCGCCAACGGTTATGTGTCTTTTATTGTAAACACGCTAGTGAGTGTGAAGTGGTATCTCATTATAATATTAACTAATACTGATCTTGCCCAGGATTGTTATTACTGTGATACTTGCTACGTTTTCTACTTCTATCATTTATTCTACATATATTAATTGGAATTGTGCTGTAAGGAAAAACAATGCCATTTCCTCCATTTATTTATTCAGTTATTTATGTGCATCAGGATGGACTTATGAATATTTATTTTATGGGTCATAGCCCATTACTTTATCTATCTATTTAAGGGTTTTTTTTTTTAATGTTTTATTCATTTTTGAGAGAGAGAGAGACAGCTTGAGCAGGGGAGGGTCCGAGAGAGAAAGAGGCACAGAATCTGAAGCAGGCTCCAGGCTCTTAGCTGTCAGCACAGAGCCCAATGCAGGGCTCGAACCCATAAACCATGAGATCATGACCTGAGCCAAAGCCGGACACTCAACTGACTGAGCAACCCAGGCGCCCCTATTTATTATGTTTATTTATTTTGAGAGAGAGAGAGAGAGAGAGAGGATGAGCTGGGGAGGGACAGAGAAAGAAGGGGACAGAGGATCCAAAGCAGGCTCTGTGCTGACAGCAGAGAGCCCGATCCAGGCCTCAAACTCAGTGAACCATGAGATCATGACCTGAGCTGAAGGTGGGCCTTCAACAGACCCAGCCGCCCAGGCAGTGCTCTCATTGTTTATTTTGTTACTCATCTGTTGTTATCCCAGATTTGGGCATTGGGAGTGCCTTCATCTTGATTCACGGACCCTTCCAACATACACCCATTACGTTATTTGTGCTCCTTACTTTCTGGCTTCATAAGATGTTCCAGGCAGCTTATGCACTTCTTTACTCCCTTGGCATCCTTCTGTACTGAACCCAGTCCTAGTCCTGACACCAAAAATGTCTCCAAGAGACCCTGGTTCCTTTGATTGGAGATGTGTTTAGAAACGAAGATCTGGCACTAGGTGTAGCTCATTCCTGCTAGCAACTCCTTGACTTTAAATTGAATCCTCCAATGACCACCGCCCCCCCCCAGTTGGTATTACCATCCTGACCTCATTCCAGAAACCCACACTCCTATTTCCAGTTTCCTGCCTGTTGTTCCCTCTTGGATATCTAAGGCACCTTCAGCAGAGCCCTCGATATCCAGCACTGACTGCCCGTTTCCCACTTTCCCCATTTTAGCAGACTACACCGTCATATGTGTAGTTGCCCAAGGTAGAAATCTTGATGTTCTCTGCTCCCCACCACCCATGCAGCCAATCAACAAGTCCTGTTGACTCCACTTCCCAAACCTGTTATCTGTCCACTTCCTCAACATCCACTACCACCACCTAAGTCTGGGCCACTCGACTTTCCACCTGGAGTAAATAATGCAAGTTGGTGTCCTTCTTCGATTCTTTCCTTCTCAAATCCATTCTCTTTACAGCAGCCAGCATGCCAGGCCTATGCTTCAATTCTTTCAGTGGCTTCCTGGCACATTTTCATAAAAATCACATTCCTTGACTGCCTTCTAACCTGCCTGAGTGCTCCTTGCCTGCTTCCCTGACCTTACTCTGTTTCTAGACTTCCTGTGTACCTGCTTCAGAGCCTCTACCCCAGCCTTGCTCTCCTTAGAATGCTTTCCTCTCTGATTTTTGCATAGCTGCCTCGTTCTTGTCATTCACATCTCAGTTTAAGTGTCACCTCCCCAGAGAGGAACCCTTCTAGGCCATCTACTCCAAAAAAGCTCACAGAAACATCACCCTGAATTCTGAGCAACTCCCCAGCTGTGGGGTTGTTGGTTTTTTCCCCCTCATGTGTATCCCTTCATTTGTTGACTGTCCCCACCCCTGCTTGCTTGTAAGCTTGGTAAGAGTATGGCCTTGTCTTTCTTTCTTTCTTTCTTTTCTCTCTCTTTTTTTTTTTTTGAGATCTAATTGACATATAACATAGTTTTCTTTTTTTTTGAGGGTTAATACTACCAGACTTCAAATTTTATTATAAAGTTACAGTAATGAAGATAATGTGGTAGGGGGGTAAAGACAAACACACCAGTGGAACGGAACAGAAGCCCAACACAGACCCACACATGTCTGCACCACTGATTGTTTTTATTTTGTTTATAGTTTATTGTCAGGTTGGTTTCCATAGAACACCCAGTGCTCATCCCGACAAGGGCCCTCCTCCATGTCCATCACCCCCTTTCCCTCTACCCCTCCCCCCTCAGCCCTCAGTTTGTTCTCAGTATTCAAGAGTCTCTCATGGTTTGCCTCCCTCCCTCTCCCCAACTATTGTTCCCCTTTCCCTCCCCCATGGTCCTCTGTTAAGTTTCTCCTGTACCACTTATGAGTGAAAACAGACATATAACATATTAATTTCAAGTGTACAACATAATGATTCAATATTTGTTTATATTGTAAAATGGTCATCATAATAAGTTGTCCCTATCTGTCACCATACAGGTACAAAAATTTTTTTCTTATAATGAAGACTTTTAAGATCTGTTCTCTTAGCAACTTTCAAATATGCGATATGGTATTATTAAGTATAGACCCCATACTATACATAAATCTCCATGACTTATTTTATAACTGGAAGTCGGTACCTTTTGACTTCCTTTGTCCAATTTGCTCAACCCACCCCAACCTCTCCCTGGCACCCAGCCAATCTTTTCTTTATTTATGAGCTTAGTTTTTGTTTGCTTGCTTATTTTTTAGATTCCACATATAAGTGAGATCATACAGTATTTGTCTTTCTCTAACTTTATTCACCTAACATAATGCGCTCAAGGTTCATCCACGTTATTTAATGTAGCACAATTTCATTCTTTTTGGTGGCTGAATAGTATTCTGGGGTGTGTGTGTGGGGGTGTGTGTGGGTGTGTGTATACACACCTTCTTTATCAATTCATCCATTAGACATTTAGGTTTCCATATCTTGGCTATTGTAAATAATATTGTAGTGAACATGGGGGGGTGAGTGTATCTTTTCGAGTTAGGATTTTCATTTTCTTCAGATAAATATCCAGAAGTAGAATTGCTGGATCATGTGGTAGTTTTGTTTTTAATTCTTTGAGGAACCTCCATACTGTTTTCCACAGTGGCTATACCAATTTTTTTTGAGATTTTCTTTTTAAGTAATCTCTACACCCATTATGACACTTAAACTCACAATCCTGAGATCAAAAGTCACATGCACCACCAACTGAGCCAGCCAGGTACCTTTTGGCTGCACCAATTTAAATTTCCACCAACAGTGCCTCATGATTTTGTTTTTCCACATCCTTACCAACACTTGTTATTTATTGTCTTTTTGATAATTGCCACTTTCACAGGTATGATGCGGTAGCTCCATAGCTCATTGTGTGCTTTGGGTCTTTTGAGAGAAAGAACACATGCACATGCAAACCGGGGAGGGGCGGAGGGAGAGAGAGAATCTTAAGCAGGCTCCACACCTAGCACAGAGGCTCCATCTTATGACTGAGAGATCATGACCTGAGCCAAAATCAAGAGTCAGATGCTTAACCGACTGGGCCACCAAGGAGCACCTCATTATGGTTTTGATTTTCATTTCCCTGATAATGAGTGATGTTGAACACCTTGCCTGTTGGCCATCTGTGTGTCTTTGTTGGAAAAATATCTATTCAGATCTTCTGCCCATTTATCAACTAGGTGGTTTGGTTTTTTGCCATTGTGTTATATGAGTTCTTTATATGCTTTGGATATTAACCCCTTATACATGATTCACAGATATTTTCTCCTGTTCTTTAGGTGCCTTTTCATTTTCATGAGTTCTTTTGCTGTGCAGAAGTGTTTTAGTTTGATGTAGGCCCATTTTTAAATTTTTATTTGTTTATTTGCTTTTGTTGACTTTACTTTTGGAGTCAGATCTTAAAAATCATTGCTAAGACCAATGTCAGGATGTCTTCAATCACCACTGTATACTCAGGACCTAGAACAGTAGTTGGCACAGGACCCGTGCTCAATAAATATGTTTTGAATGAACAAATGAACAGACAGAAAAACAAGCAGGTTGTTGGCCTTAAAACTCTCTGGAAGTCAGTGCAACATATTGGACTGAGTAAGGAAATAAGAACTAAAGAGAAATTTAAATATTTTCGGCAGAGATGGCTCTGACAACTGAGCTGTGGGAGGGGCCTCTGCAAAATTAACCATAAGATGGCAGGGACTCAGGATACTGTGGATCCAGTGGCCACAGGCCTCAGAATTGGGGTCTGGACTTTTCTAAGCCAGTCATCCGATCAGCTAGGCTCCTTAGCCTGGGCTCAGCAGCCTCTCAGCCTCTGCTACGCTTGGTTTTATCAGGAAGGGTCCCATCCTGTGTATAAAGTGCCAGGCCAAGTGTGTGAGAAATAAAGATGAAAGAGTTACAGTGGGAGAAGGTGCTGGATCAGAATATTTTTATCTTTATTTTATTTTTATTTTTTTAATGTTTATTTTTGAGAGAGAGCGTGAGCAGGGGAGGGACAGAGAGAAGCACACACAGAATCTAAAGCAGGCTCCAGGCTCCAGGCTCCAAGCTGTCAGCACAGAGCCTTACACTAGGCTCAAACTCACAAACCTCGAGATCATGACCTGAGCTGAAGTTTGACACTTAATAGACTGAGCCACCCAGGCACCACTACATTTTTATCTTTAAAGAGGAAATATGTATATAAATGTCTACTGTAGGTAGAAAAATAACTATAGGAGATAAAATCAAGTGTAATGGAAATTCAACAAAGGGGGAATTTTCTTAGGTTGAGGTACTCCCCAAAAGTGTTATGGAGGAAGTCACGTTCAACTTGACCTTGAGCAACTTATACATAAAAAATATTCAGTTTCACTTGGGCTGAAGGAATTCAGGTGCCTGTGTGCCTCATGGTTCCAGGACTGGAGATCGACAATGATCTCTTTGAAGGACTTTTCTCTGGCATAGTATATAAAAATGGAAGTATGCTGCATAGGGGCTGTGCCTGGGAGACTTAGTTTAATCCCCACATTGAGTATAGAACTTACTTAAAACAAATAAAATCATTAATTTAAAGAAAGAATTGGGGTGCCGAGGTAGCTCAGTCGGTTAAGCATCCGACCTCGGCTCATGTCATGATCCCACAATTCGTGGATTTGAGCCTGTGTTGGGGTCTGTGCTGACAGCCTGGAGCCTGCTTTGGATTCTGTGTCTCCCTCTCTCTCTGCCCCTTCGCCTGCTCACTCTCTGCCTCTCAAAAATAAATAAACATTAAAAAAGAAGAAGAGAGGCATGTCACCTGCCAGAGAGAGCCTTTCTTGTGTAGCCAGGGCTATGGAGATCCCAAAACCGAGGGACCTCGGAAGCTGGTCAAGGAAGCTTGTCTTTGGATTTCTCCTGGCGGGTTTCTCTGTCTGTGGGGCCACCTATCTTTAGAGCTCCCTGCTGTACTCTGCTGAGTTTATATTTATGCTAGATCAAATTTTTGAACTGATTTTCTTTTTGTGAATCATAAATTTTAGAACAGAAAGGATGTGCGTCTGGAATTTGTAAGAGACAAGGACTGCTGTAAGTGTTGCTTTACTGGGTGCTTGCTTAGAGAAGGAAGACACTGTCCTCTAATTGTTCACCCCACCTAGTACGGTTCTGGGCTTGAAGCTGCGTTCCTGTACGGATTAGCCTCCACCTGCTCTCCAAGGAGCAGCTCAAGTGCTGCTTACAATGTTTTTTAACTAAAGATTTTGAAAACAAAAGGAAATCCTTAGATTCTGACACTCCAAGCAAACCTAGGTCCTAGGTCTGGGAGAATCTGCCGACAAGGTTTGAGGTGAATAGGCATTCCATTGTCCTCTGGTCTCACCTGAGGTTGGGGGGTGCTTGGTGCGGTGGTGTCCACTTACTTCCTCTCTGTGTGATAGTTAGGAGGTGATTACATTTGGAGACGCCTGGGTGACTCAGTAGGTTAAGTGTTCAACTTGATCTCAGCTCAGGTCTTGATCTTGGGGTCATGAGTTCAAGTCCTGCACTGGGTATAAAGCCTACTTAAAAAAAAAAAAAAAGAGAGAGCTTGGATTAAGGGAGCACTCAATCTGCATATCTTTCTTTACCCACTAATCAAAATAGTTCTTAAATTTCCAGCTAGCAGTTGGATTCCCATTTATTCTGTAGGCAGGATGGCTCTATTTAGGGTTCCCCTTCTCAAGAAATAGAAACAAAGAAAGGCAACAAATTCTTCTGAAAAAGTGTATGGAGTTACAGCAGACAAGGGTAAAATGCCTATCACAAAATGGCTTCTCAAGGTCCTGGAGAAATTGTCCAGCTGGCAATAATCTGTGGGCAGTGGGCAGTTGAGGGGGACGACAAGGCAGCACACTGTCCCTCCTTGGTTAGGATATGATTTCTGAGCCCTTCTAGGGGGCAGTACGGTGCAGGAAACGCGGGGCTGCAAGATGAAGATGTCTGTGCCGGCTTGCCTCTGCCTTCAGGTTCAGTCTGGGGCCCTGAAGACGGAGGCATCCCCCAGGCACTTTGACCTCCTGCCAGGACAGAAACGGAGGTGTGCTCAGAAGCCTCAGAATTTGTGAGGTCCCTGGTCTTTCCTACGCCGCCTCCCTGCCCCACACACAGAAGGAAAGAGCAACTTAGCTCCCTTACCAGCAATATCAAAGAAGCCGCCCCCCCCCCCAGCCTCCTCTCGGGATCACCCTCCTCCAGCTTCTGCCGTCCTGTGAAATCAGCTGACCCCACGCTGCCCCTCCTTCTAGAATGCAGGCAGGGCAGAGTTTTGACTGAACTAATGAATCCTTTCTTTGGGACGTGTTCTTCCAGCTTCATTTTCCTTCCCTTGTTGCCTTTATTTCTAGAATTCTGGGAGCTGCACTGATCATTGTTTCTAGCCATCATTATTAAGGGAAAGATAGGGAAACATTCCCATGGTAACAGTTTCATCTCAAAATATCTGAATGCTATTAGCTGCTTTCTCCTCCAGGGAAAAGACGAGATATTTTTTTTTCATCTTCATCCTCAGAGTAGAGTTGACAGGTTCTATCTACACTGCCGGGAAGCCTACCCAGGTCAGGAGCAGAGGGAACAAAGCCCAGAGAACAGGATTTGTTTCTTAGCCGACCTCACTTTCTGAACAAAGTGAAAACATTTAAAAAACTTAACATTTATAGGGCTCTCACATTGACCCAAGGAATTCCCCGTGGAAGCACAGATGAAAATACCATCTTCTTCTCTGGCAGAAATCATCCCCTGAGAGCACACGGGATGGGCCAGCACAGATGTGGCTCACTGTCACGTCCGTCTTGCCGTAGAGCAAAGTGGTTTGAGCAGATTCAGATGTCTATGCTGACCATTGGAGAGGCTGGGGAGATGACGGGACAAAAAAGCACTATAGGGGCGCCTGGGTGGCTCAGTCGGTTAAGCATCCGACTTAGGCTCAGGTCATGATCTCACAGTTGGTGGGTTCGAGCCCTGCATCGGGCTCTGTGCTAGCAGCTCGGAGCCTGGAGCCTGCTTCTGATTCCATGTGTCCCTCTCTCTCTGGGCCCCTTCCCTGCTCTTGATCTCTCTCTGTCTATCAAAAATAAATAAAAATGTTTAAAAAATCTTTAAAAAGCACTATATTTTTTATTCATGACATATTTTATGGCTAGCAAGCCACTTTCCATGTTAAAATAGGATGCTGAATGAGATGGGATGCATTTGTTTTCAGCATGTGTATTTGTTTCACCGTTTTGATGGGTCAGACATTTGGGAGCACTTGAATAGGGTGGTTCTGGTTCAGGGTCTCTGATTAGGTTACAAACTGCCATTTGGGGCCACAGTCATCTGAAGGTTTGACTAAGGCCTCAGAATCCCTTTCCAGAATGGCTCACTCACATGGCTGTTGGCGGGAGGCCTTAGTTCCTCACCACACGGTCCTTTGCCCGTGGAGTTGCTTGAGGTCAGGGCGGCTGCTTTTGCCCCAGAGCAAGTGATCCAAGAGATGGAGGACGAGGAGGAAGCTGAGTTGTCTTTTGTGACCTAGACTCAGAGGACACACATTGCTTCTGCCGTATTCAGCTCATTAGAAGTGAGTCACAAAGTCCAGCCCACACTTGGAAATCGAGGTCCCCCTCTTGAAGGAAGGAATATCAAAGACTTTGTGAACATATTTTTAAATCGCCGTATCATTGTAGTTATGAAAGAAAATGAGTCAGTGCTATATGTACTGATAGGAAACAATCTCCAAGATACATATTCAGTGAAAACAGCAAGATACAGAACAGTGAGTGAGTTTGGATACCATTTGCGGTTTTTAAAAGCAATGAGGGATATATATGCAAATACACATATATATGCTTTCATATACATAGATTATCTCTTGGAGGATATACAGTAAACTGGCCTTGAGGAGGAGTAGGGACAGAGGTGGGAGAGTGCTTTGCTTTCTGTACCTTTTGAATGTTATTTGTGTGAGCATTTCTATTCAATGGCAAAATTTAATTTTAAAAATTGATTAAAATAATAGAAATAAAGGGGCGCCTGGGTGGCTCACTTGGTTGAGCATCTGACTCTTTGTTTCAGCTCAGGTCATGATCTCATGGTTTCATAGGTTCGAGCCCTGTGTTGGGGGCTCTGCGCTGTTTGGGATTCTCTCTCTCCCCCTCTTTCTCTGCCCCTTCCCCACTTGCGTTATCTCTGTCTCTCTCAAAATAAATAAAATGAACTTAAAAAAAAATAAACAGAAATAGGGGCACCTCGGTGGCTCAGTCGGTTGAGTGTCCAACTTCAGCTCAGGTCATGATCTCATAGTTTGGTGGGGTTTGAGTACCATGTCGGGCTTGTGCTGACTCAGAGCTCAGAGCTTAGAGCCTGCTTTGGATTCTGTTTCCCTCTCTCTCTGCCCCTCCCTGCTTCTCAAAAATAAACAAATATTTTAAAAAATAACAGAAATAGGTAACATTGTTGAAAGAATTCAGAGCAAAAGAATGACTACTTGGGATAGAATTAAGTTTTAAAAGCACTAAGGTAGATGATCTGGGGGGTACTGATGTGCTTGCTTGCTTGTTTGTTTTCTTTGAAGCCAGTTTGCTTTCTTTGAAGGTATGTGCTGAGACAGGAGGCTGGAATCATGTTCAAGGAAGACAGACCGAGCTCTCTGAAGGAAGGCTCCTGCGAGAGGCTTCCTCAAGCTCCCACACCATCTATACCCACCGGCCTGTATCTGTATTGGACTTTGTTTCCTGTTATTACCCATAAACTGTCCGCAAAGCAGCCCATTACTTCAGTGCCGGATTCCAGCCCCGAAAATTTACTCCAGCAGCTCTCTCTACCTTTCTCCAACATTCTGTCTGTCTCTTTCTCTCCCTCGACATTTTCCCCCCTTGGTTCTCTCTACACAAACATACTGCTACTGCTGCTGTCTGGAAAACACTATCTTCTTGTCCCCCTTCCTCTGTTCCCCTCTATTCCTTCAAAGTTTCTCCCACATCTCCTCCTCTTCTCTTTTTAAAACTTGGGATATAATTCACATGCCACAAAATTCACCTTCTTAAAGTGTATGATTCGGTGTGTATATTCACAAAGTTGTGAAGCTATCACTATGATCTAATCTGAGAACATTTCATCACCCCAAAAAGAAACCCCACAGCACATTAGCAGTCACTGTCCCCCAGCCCCTGGCCAACACTAGTCTATTCTCCGTCTTCCTGAATTTGCCTATTCTGAATCTTTCGTACAGAGGGGATCATACAATACATGACCTGTGTCTGGCTTCTTTCGGCGAGCAGGTTCTCAAGGTTTATCCATGTTATAGCGGGTCTAAGGATTTCATTCCTTTTTATGGCCAAATAATATCTCATTGCATGGATATACCACATTTTGCTTTTCCATTTATCAGTCGATGGATTTAAGGATTGTTGCTACCTTTTGGTTATTACAAATAATGCTACTGTGAATATTTGTCCCCAAGTTTTTGGGTGGGCATATATTTTCAGTTTTCTTTTTCTTTTAAAGTTTTTTATTTATTTTTGAGAGACAGAAAGAGACAGCGTGAGCAGGGGAGGGTCAGAGAGAGAGGGAGACATAGAATCCGAAGCAGGCTCCAGGCTCTGAGCTAGCTGTCAGCACAGAGCCCGATGCAGGGCTCGAACCCACGAACTGTGAGATCATGACCTGAGCCGAAGCCGGACGCCCAACTGACTGAACCACCCAGGCGCCCCTCAGTTTTCTTGAGTATATATTTAAGAGTGGATGGGGCACCTGGGTGGCTCAGTTGGTTGAGCCTCTGACTTCAGCTCAGGTCATGATCTCATGTTCATGGGTTCGAGCCCCATGCTGGGCTCTGTGCTGACAGCTCAGAGCTTGGAGTCTGCTTCGGATTCTGTGTCTCCCTCTCCCTCTGCCCCTCCCCTTCTCTTGCTCTGTCTCTCTCTGTATCAAAAATAAATAAAACATTTTTAAAAAATTTTTAAAGAAAAGAGTGGAACTGCTGGGCCATGCTTTACCTCATGTTTAAAATTTGGAGTAACTACCAGACTGTTTTCCAAAGCAGCTGCAACATTTTACATACCCACCATTTTTTCCCACTGTTAACATTGGTGATTTCCATCTTGCTTATGGTCGCCATCCCAGTGAGTATGAAGTGGCATGTCATTGTGGTTTTAATTTGTGTTTTCCTAATGACTAATGACGTTAAGCATCGTTTCATGTGCTTATCGGTCATTTGTATGTCCTCATTAGAGACATGTCTGTTCAAATCTTTTTCCTATTTAAAAATGTCCTTTTGGGGTGCTGCCGGAAATGAGTTGCGCGCCGAAGCGCGCCCCCGCCTCCACCGCCGCCAACCCCCTGCCAGGATCGCGTAGGGGTGGGGGCTGTTTTTTTCTTGTTAGCACCCGGGATTCTGGATTTGCGTGGCCAATGCTGGAGGCAAGATGCGCCGTGGAAATAAGGGTAACTTGGTTTCTTTGCAGAAGAGTGTGTCATACTTGAACAAACACTGAAGAAATGTCCATGTCAGTCTGGCCATGCTGTGGCCCCTGTGGGGCTTGGGCGTCTCCTGACAATCAGTGGTGTGTCTCTGGGAGTGTCACCATGGCAGCCTCCTCCCAGCCCCAGGCTGACCCCAGTTCACAGAGAAGCCTCAAGAATCAAGGCCATGGGACGGTGGTGGGTCCTGCCTCCCAGATCTCACCAGCTGAGATTGAGGTTGAGGAACACTGAAGAACAAGCCAAGCACTAGCCCATCTGGTGTCCTCCCCAGACCTCTGTTTCCTGCCCTTGAGTGGATTTTCCCATATGCCTGGATTTAACATTCTTTCTGTGAAATATTTAAAAAGCATGTTAAAGATAAAAAAAAAAAATGTTCTTTTTACTACGCTATTACTATTACATATTCTGAATACTACTCCTTTATCACATATGATTTTCAAGTGTTTTCTCCCATTTTGTGAGTTGCCTTTTCATTTTCTTGATTTTCTTTGAAGCATTTAAGTTTCTTTTTTAAGCTTTTACTTATTTATTTGGAGAGAGAGAGAGAGAGAGATCATGAGCACGGGAGGGGCAGAAAGAGAGGGAGAGAATCCCAAACAGGCTCCCCATTGTCAGTGCAGAGCCCAACACAAGGGTTCGATCCCATGAACCATGAGATCATGACCTAGCTGAAATCAGGAGTTAGATGCTTAACTGACTGAGTCACCCAGGTGTCCCATAAGTTTCTTTTTTAAGTAATCTCAACACCCAACATGGGGCTCAAACTCTTAATCCTGAGATCAAGAGTCATATGCTCTACCGATTAAGCCAGGCATGCACCCCTAAAATACTTCTCTTAATTTTATTTTCAGATTATTCACTGCCAGTATATAGACATGCAATTGATTTTTATATATTAATCTTATATCCTACAACTGCTAGCTCTAATCATTGTGTGTCTGTCTGTCTGTCTGCCTGTATTCATTCAGCTCTTCTATATATAAGATCATGTCATCTGTGTACAGAAATAGTTTTACTTCTTCCTTTTCAACCTAACTTCCTTCCATTTATTTTGCTTTCTTTTAAAAAAATTTTTTATGTCTTTATTTTAACTTGAGAAAGAGACTCTCTGTCGAGAGTAAGTGGGGGATGGGCAGAGAGAGGGAAACACAGAATCTGAAGCAGGCTCCAGGCTCTGAGCTGTCAGCACTGAGCCCAATGTAGGGCTCAGCCCAATGCAGGACTGTGAGATCATGACTGGAGCCGAAGTCGGCCGCTCAACTGACTGAGCCAGCCGGTGCCCCTATTTTTCTTTCTTAATTGCCCTGGCTAGAGTCCCTCTACAGTATTAAATAAAAATGATGAGAACAGACATCTTTTCTTATTCCTGGCTTTGGGGGGGAAATATTCCATCCTTTCAGCATTAAGCAAGTTATTAGCTGCAGGTTCTTTATAGATGTCCTTTATTGGATTAAGTAAATTCCCTTCTATTCTTAGTTGAGTGTTTTCATTATGAAAGATTGTTGGGTTTTGTCAAGTGCTTTTTCTTATCTATTGAATAATATTTTGGGTTTTATCCTCTATTCTAGTAATATGAAGTGTTACATCATTTTTTAAAGTTTATTTATTTGAGAGAAAGGCAGGGGGAGGGGCAGAGAGAGAGAGAGAGAGAGAGAGAGAGAGAGAGAGAGAGAATCCCAAGCAGGCTCCGTGCTGTCAGCACAAAGCCCCTCACAGGCCTCCATCCCACAAACCATGAGGTTGTGAACTGAGCCAAAATCAAGAGTTGGACACTCGACCAACTGAGCCACCGAAGCACCCCTTACACTGATTTTTATAGGTTGAACCAATCTTGCAATTCTGCAATAAATCCTACTTATTCATGGTGGGATTTGTATATAAAAAGGACTTTAGGTTGGATTCAGTTTGCTAGAGTTTTGTTTAGGGTGTTTGTATCTATAAGATAAGGCCCATTGATCTGTAGTTTTCTTGTGATATTTTTGTCTGGCTTTGGTATCAGAGTGTTACTGGCCTCACAGAATAATTTGGGAAGTGCTCCATCCTCTATTTTTTTGGAACAGTTTGTGAAAGATTGGTTTTCCTATTTTGTCTTGAATGCACTCTAATCAGGCTTTTTGCCTGCGCTATTGTGCTGAAACTGCTCTTGTCCAGATTTCCAATGACCTCCACATGGCTGGTTCAATGGTCCGTTCTCAGCCATCATCTTCCACTCATCAGCAGCATTTGATACATTTTCTTCTTGAAATACTCTCTTTTCTTGGCTTCCACACTTCCCTGGTTTCCTTTCTGTATCATTGACCACTCTTTGTGAATCTCCTTTGCCGAATTCTCCTCCTTCATTAGATCTCTTAATAAAAGGGCCACAGTCCTTGACATTTTTTTCTCTTTTCTCAGACTTCTGGTGATTTCATCTGCTCTCCTGAATCTGAACACCAAGTATATGTATAGGAAGACTCCCAAATCTGGAACCTATACATGATATGTCTCTGTCTCCAGATTTATATGTCTAACTGCCTAGTAGAGATTTTAATGGGGATTTTGGATGTACATCTCCAACTTACCATGTCCAAAATAAAACTCCTGGTTTGTCCTATCCCACCATCTTCCCATCACTATCCACTGCAACTTTCTCCTAACTGCTCAGACCAAAAACTTTGACTCATCCTTTTTGGCTCCTTTCTTCCTCTTTCTCCCTACCCATCCCATTAGCAAATCCTATTTGAACTACCTTCAGAAGAACCAGAGTCTAACCACTCCTCACCACCTCTGCGGTCCTTCTCCAGCTGGGATTGCTGTACCAGGCCTCTAATTGGTCTCTCCTTCTTCCTTTGTTGGAATTAAGTCTAGTCTCAAGGTGGAAACCACCCGGGAGTTTTTATCATGAATAGACGTTGAATTTTGTCAGATGATTTTCTACATCTATTGAGATTATCATTGTGTTGTTGTCTGGGTGGTTTTGTGTTGGTCCAATAAAGTGGTAAATTACACTGATTTGCGTTGCATACTTCGTATTCCTAGGGTTAACCTCATTTGGTCAAGTGTATTCTCCTCTATATATGTATTACATTTGATTTATCAACATTGTAAGAATGTTTGAATCGATGTTCATAAAGGATATTGGTGCATCATTTTCCTTTCTTATAATTTTTTTTCTGGTTTTGGTGTCCAGGTAATGCTGGCTTCATAAAATTAGTTAAAAAGTGTTCCCTCCTCTTCAGTTATCTGGGAAAGAATTGTGCAGAATTGGTATTTACTTTTAACCCACCTTTCCTTTTTTTTTTTTAAGAGTTAATTTTCTAACTCCCTCTACTTTACTAGGGAAAATCCTGTACTTAAAAATTTTTTTTTATTATGTCTTTATTTTATTTTGAGAAAGAGAGAGACAGAGACTGAGCGGGGGAGGCAGAGAGAGGGAGACACAGAATCTGAATCAGGCTCCAGGCTCTGAGCTGTCAGCACAGAGCCTGACGCAGGGCTCAAACCAACAGACTGTGAGATCGTGACCTGAGCCAAAGTCGATGCTTAACGACGGAGCCACCCAGGGGCACCAAGAGTTTATTTTTAAGTAACCTCTACACCCAATGTGGGGCTTGAACTCACAACCCTTAACCTACCTTTTATTTAAAGTAAGTTTCTTGTAGATGGCATATAGTTAAATTGTGGTTGGTTGTTGTTGTTTTTTTAATATCCAATCTAGCAGAAACTCTTTATTTTAGCACTTGCTTTAGGATTTATAGTATATAGCTTTAGCTTATCTCCATCTACCTTCAAGTGATATACCACTCTACATACTAAATTAAAATCTTGCGGACAACATAGATAAAAGAGATTAAGAGGTACAAACTCCCAGATATAAAGTAAATAAGTCATAGAGAGGACACATGCAGCACAGGGAATGTAGTCAATAAGACTGTAAAAACGTCCTCCGGTGACAGATAATGACTACACATATCGTGGTAAGCCCTGAGTGTTGTATAGAATCGTTCAATCATTATGTTGTATGCTGGAAACTCCTGTCACACTCTACGTTAATTACCCTTCAGTACTAAGGAAAAGAAACAAGAGCAAAAAATAAAATTTTATAACTGTATACTTCTGTCCTAGCCTTAGGGCTACCATTGTCATATATATCTTATTCTTAAATATGTTATATGCCCCATGATTCAGTGTTACTATTTTTGTTTTAAGAAATTAATTATCTCTCAAAGATATATTTTTATATATTTTTTAAGATTTTATTTTAAAAACTTTTAGGGGCACCTGGGTGGCTCAGTCGGCTGGGTATCCAACTTCGGCTCAGGTTATGATCTCACGGTCCATGAACTCGAGCCCCACATCAGGCTCTGTGCTGACAGCTCAGAGCCTAGATCCTGCTTCAGATTCTGTCTCCCTCTTTCTCTGCCCCTCCCCGCTCGCACTCTGTCTCTCTCTCGAGAATAAAATAAAAACATTAAAAAAATTTTTTAATGTTCATTTATTTTGAGGGAGAGAGAGAAAGAGCGTGAGCAAGCAGGGGAGGGGCAGAGAGAGAGAGAGAGAGAGAGAGAGAGAGAGAGAGAGAGAGAGGATCCGAAGCAGGCTCCATGCTCTCAGTGCAGAGCTCAACATGGGGCTCAAACCTGTGAATCGTGAGATCACAACCTGAGCCAAAATCAGAGTTGGAAGCTCTGGGGCGCCTGGGTGGCTCAGTTGGTTAAGGGTCTCACTTAGGCTCAAGTCATGATCTCACGGTTTGTGGGTTCGAGCCCTGCACCGGGCTCTGTGCTGACTGCTAGCTCAGAGCCTGGGGCCTGTCTTCAGATTCTGTGTCTCCCTCTCTCTCTGACCCTCCCCTGCTCATGCTGTCTCTCTCTCTCTCTCTCTTTCTCTCAAAGATAAAAATAAAACATTAAAAAAAATTTTTTTTAAAGAGTCGGAAGCTCAACTGACTGAGCCACCCAGATGCCCCTATTTAAGTATCTCTATGCCCAACACCGGCCCCAAACTCACGATCCCAAGATCAAGAGTCGCAGGCTCTACTGACTGAACCAGCCAGGCATCCTTCCTAAAGACATTTAAATTTTAAAAAGACAGGTAGTTAAGCACCTCTCTATTTTTTCTGGTGTTCTTTGTTCCTCTGTATGGAGCCTGTTTGATATCATTTTTCTTCTGTCTGAAGGTCTTTCTTCACCATTTCCTATAGTGCAGTCTGCTGCTGGTGACTGCTGCTTTCAGCTCTTATAGGTCTGGAAAGTCTTTATTTCGCTTTCATTTTGTAAAGAAATTTTCACTGGGTAACGAATTCCAGGGTCACAGCATTTTAAACATATTGCCCCCCCCCCCCCCCCCCCCCGCCGCCTTCTGGCTTGCCTTGTGCATGGAGATAAATATGCTGTCACCTTATCTTTGTTTCCATGTGTAGAATGTGTCCTTCCCTCAGGCTGCTTTCATGATTTTTCTCTTTATCACTGGTTTTAATCAGTTGATTAAGAAGTGCTTTTGCGTCTTTTTCTTCATGTTTCTTGCACTTGGGGTTCATTGAGGTTCTTGCATCTGTGTGCTTATAGGTTTGATCAAATCTGGAAAACTGCTGACCATCATTCCTTCAAATCCTTTTTTTCTGCTCCCTATTCTTCCTGGGGCTTCAAACATACATAAATAGAGACATATTAGGGTGCTCGAGTTGTCCCACTGTTCACTGAGACTCCATTAATTTTTTTAGTCTTTTTCTCTCTGTGTAGTTCATTTTAGATAGTTCCTATTACTGTGTCTTCAAGTTCACTAATCTTCTCTTTTCCTTCTATTAATCTTTTTCTTTAATGTTTACTTATTCATTCTGAGAGAGAGAAGGGCAGAGAGAGAGAATCCCAAGCAGGCTCCACTCTGTCACACAAAGCCCAACACGGGGCTCAATCCCAGGAACTTGAGATCATGACCTGAGCTGAAATCAACAGTTGGGTGCTTGACTGACTGAGCCACCCGGGTGCTCCTCTTCTGTTAATCTTATCTAGCGTATTGCTCATCTAGACATGCCTGGAAATGTTCATCTCTACACATTCAATTTTGGTTTCTTTTACATCTTCAAATCTCCCCATCTTCTACTTTTGCCTATCTTCAGGCTTCTGTCAACCTAACAGCCAGAGTGAGTCCATTAAAATGTAACATGCTACTCCTTGGCTCAGAACTTTCCAGGGGCTTCTCATCTTATTCAGACAAAAAGTCAGAGTTTTTAAAATGACTGACAAAGCCTTACATGACTTACTCTGACTTTATCCATTACCTCTCTGATTTTATCTCCTCTCTTCAAGCCTCTCTGTCTACTCTGACATCCTTCTATTCCTGAAATAGATGAGGCTTACTTCCACCCCAGGGCTTTTGCACTTGCTTTTAACTCTGCCAGAAATGCTCGTCTCCCATATATCCACATGCCTTAACCCTTACTTCCTTCAGGGCCTTACTCAAATGTCTTGTGGAGATCTTCCCTTCCGCCCCATTTTAAAAACTGCCGTCTCTTCATTCAGGTATTACCTGAATCCTTGCTTTATTTTTCTCATCACCTTACACACTGTACTCTTATTTAATTAATTGTGCTGGTTGTTGGCCTCAACACTGTTAGCTCTGGAAGGGCAGAATTTTCATGTGTTTTGTTCACTGCTTTACCTTCTGGTCCTAACACAGTAGTACTTGACACATAGTAGATACTTGTTAAGCTAATACGTGAGAGTCTCTCGCACAGGGGATGGAGGAAGAGTTTAATAAAAAGGAGAAAGGGGCCCCTGGGTGGCTCAGCCAGTCAAGTGACTGGCTTTTAAGTTCAACTCAGGTTATGACCTCACAGTTTGTAAGTTTGAGCAGCAGCGATCCTGCTTGGGATTCTCTTTCTCTCTCTCTCTCTCTCTCTCTCTGCCCCTCCCCTACTCATTCTCTCTCTCTCTCTCTCTGCCCCTCCCCTCCCCATTCTCTGTCTCTCTCTGCCCCTTCCCTACCCATTCTCTCTCTTTCTCTCTCAAAATAAATAAATAAACATTAAAAAAAATTAAAACAGGGAAATTAACACATACTATTGAGCTGTTTCCCACGTCCTTTCTCCACATCATTCAATTCTCTTAACCACGAGGCGCAGTCCCCACTATAAATGTAACAGAACTTCGGCTAACAGAGTTGGAATCACACGTCTCGGGACAGTTAAGTAGCAGGACTGGGCCTCGAACCAGTGCCCTGTCAGTTGCCATGACTTGAGGCTAGTACCCATTCAGCAAAGGCCTTAAGGGACAGACCTGAAGCTCCTATCAACTCTGATTTCACTTGGGACCATTTCCCGAAGAAGGAGCAGAGTTTCTGCCGCAGACTTGGTAGAGGCAATTCCCTGCTTCTGAGCTACAGCAGCCTAGGAGAACTCGGCATGCAGATTGAGCACACCACCTGCGGATACCCATGAGAGCCTGGGACTTATTTTTAGCCAGAATAGGAAAAGTGCCGGATATCTTCCAGGAGAGCTGGCAGCTGGCGGGCTGCTGATACAGCTGTGTTTATGTAAGCTGGCGGCCGAGGGTTAGCGAGGAGGCAGGAGGTGCTGAACCCACCTGACGCTTGCTGATGGCCAGTGCCTTTGGTTGGAAAGTTGCAAGTCAAAAGTTATCGCTGAGGAGAGAGGGTCGTTCGCATCCTTTGGGGACTGCAGAGAGCGAGAGCATGGGAGCCCCTGGCCTCCCCGAGCACCTGTCGAAGTAGTCCCTCACAAGGTCTGCCCCCGCTCCCAGCCCCTCCCTGCTCTGTTACCAGGAAGAAATAAAAGAACAGAAGTGCCTTCAAATAATGCATCTGTAAAGCATAGCAGTTCATCTGCTTCTGCCCGTATTGGTTAGACCTGCCAGGTGAATGCAATCTCCAGTCCCTCCTCCTATAGAAGTTTTCAAGGAGCAGGCTCCCGTTTTCTCCTGGGGACGGCAGAACAAAGTTCCTTTTTTAAAAACATTTAAGAATGTTTGTTTATGTTTGAGAGAGAGAGAGAGATTGAGAGAGAGAGCAGGGAAGGGGCAGAGAGAGAAGGGGATGCAATATCTGAAGTAGGCTCCGTGCTGACAGCAGAGAGCCCAATGCGGGGCTCGAACTCACAAACTACGAGAACGTGACCTGAGCTGAAGTCAGACATCTAACCAACTGAACCACCCAAGTGCCCCAGAACAAAGCTCTTAAAGGAGTCATCGGTGGACTCTTGAGGAGAAGCAAGGTTGAAACTTTTTCCAGTAAGGATTTTTTTTTTACATTTGGTTATGATAATTTTCAAATATAAAGCAATAATTTTCAAAAGCAAAGCAAATGATATAATGAACCCTCATGTATCCCTCACCCAGCTTTCCCAGTTAATGTACCCAGCCTCGTTTCCTCCGTGCCCCCACCCACTCTGAAATTATTTTCAGTGAATTCCAGACAGCACATCATTTCATCTGAAAATATCTCAGTGTGTACCTCTAAAATATGGAGAACCTGTGAAAAAATAACCACAACACTATCTTCACACTTTAAAAACAATGAACAATTTCTTAAAATCAAATATACAATGTTCAGAGTTCCCAAATTGTCTAAACAAGCTTCTCCCCCACCCCACCCCCCGCTTTGTTTAAATCAGTATCTCAGAAAAGGTTCTCTTTCCTCTCTTCCCGGCAATTTATTGCTGAAGAAAGCAGGTCATTTTTCCTATAGAGCTTTCCACAGTCTGGATTTTTCTGATTGCATTCCCCATGGTGCCCTTCAATATATTCCTCTGTAAATTTATTAATTTATGAACTGTCAATTTGTTTCCTGTAAATTGGTGGTTGGGTTCAGAGATCTGATCAGGCTCAGGTTCAATTCTGTAGCAAAAATATATCATAGGTTGCGGTGCCTGGCTGGCTCTGTTGGCAGAGCATGTGACCCTTGATCTCAGGGTCATGGGTTTAAGCTCCACATTGGGCATAGAGATTCCTTTAAAGAATACCTCAAAGTGATGCTATGGGCTTCTGTTGGAGGCAGCAAATGTCTCTGTGTGTGTGTGTGTGTGTGTGTGTGTGTGTGTGTGATGTTAGCGCCCTGAAATCATTGCCTAGACCCCATTAATTGACTAATGCCTACTGAATTTTAAGGAGCAAATGTGGATGCAGTGGCTGTCTGCATAATGCATTCGGAAGAGCATTTCCTGGAGAATGTGTTGTTTGTGATGTCATGAAGAAGACTGTGCTGGTGACTGCACCAGGGGGCTGATCCTGGGCCCTGCAGGGAAACTTGGCCTTTGTGGGTCTTGGTCAGCTCTGCGGGGTGTTATGGCGGTCTTCCCCACTAGGGGACACTGTGGCTCCAGGACTTCACGTGATTCCCCATCCCAGTGGCAACTTGGAGACTCAGCAAAGCCCAGACCTGTGGTGTGCATTTATGAGACACCAACTGTGTGGCTCTTGTGTCAAAGGGAGGGATTAAAGAGGTCAAATACAAAGTTCTGTGGCACTGTTTCCCGAGGTAGTCTCTTTGTTTTCGTCTTTAAAAACAAACAGAGGTATTTCTCCATCTGTTGGAAACCATGTTAGACCCCCCCACCGGAGCGGTGCCTCCTACTGTAACCTACAAATTTGGTTACTTGGCGTTGGATTTTTTTTTTTAAACAACTGCAGTATATGGGCTTTTTGGAATGTGAATGTATCCAAGAAAGATGCCTGCGTGTATTCATCTCTGAAATAATTTATTCATCTATTCAACACCATGTATTGAGTATCCAGGGGGAAGAGGGAAGGAGGAAGGATTCTTACTTACCGAGAGCTACTCCATGCCAGGCACTGTCCCATCCTTTTTATCTACATCCTAGCAAGATGTGTCATATTAGCTTCGTTTAAATGCAAGGAAAGTTGGGGCGCCTGGATGGCTCAGTCGGTTAAGCGTCCGACTTCGGCTCAGGTCATGATCTCGCAGTTTGTGGGTTCGAGCCCCGTGTACGCCAGGCTCTGTGCTGACAGCTCGGAGCCTGGAGCCTGTTTTTGGATTCTGTGTCACCCTCTCTCTCTGACCCTCCCCTGCTCATGCTGTCTCTATCTCTCTCAAAAATAAATTTAAAACATTAAAAAATTAAAAATAAAACTTATAAATGCAAGGAAACTTGAGTCTCAGGGAGCCTAAGTGAACTAACTCGGTGAAGGTTATCCTGCCAGATACAAATGAAAGTCTGTAGACAAGCATGTCTGTTTTCCACTAAACCCCTAGATACCACGCGGACAGCACGATCCCAGAAAATAGAGAAAGTGAGGCAATTACAAAGGCCTCCTGTGCTTATGGAGGTCATGATGTAATATGGAAGTTACAGGTCCCCATCTGCAGGGGGCAGCCCACTGACCACCAGCAACAGGGCATCGCTGGGACTCTGTCTACCCGCCTCACTCCCCTGCCCCATGACCCAGGCTTTCGGGGACATCTGCATGACTCAGACCATGACCACCAACCTGCCTGGGAGATGTAGAAAAGCCATGACAGAGATAGCCTGTAGTTTTCATGGAGGAAGACGCAGGCAGACACATGGCTTATCAAACAAAGGCGATGAGTTCGTGAACATTCTGTGCTAACGTAGCAAATAATGTGAGATGCCCTTCCAGTTATTCAGATTTTCAAACCCACTTAGCCACCCCGCCCCCAGCCTCGTCCCTACTGCCTCGTAGTCCAGTGCTGGCAGCCCAGCTGAACTCTCCCATCATAAGAGCCCAAGCTGTGTAATTGACTAAATGCAGTCAAATACATTAAGAGGAGAGAAGGACAGCTGGCAGCTGGGAAAGTGAGCTAACTGGCTTAAGCTGGGAAAGAAGATACAGGTGGCAGGTGTCTAAGGAAACACAGGAGTGCTTGGAGAGGCCCAATCCCGAACGCCACTTCAACCTCAGGCAATCACAGCTGCAGGGTTCTGGGAAGAGGACACGCGTGGGTGTGCTTTAAGCCACTGCCCTCCTCCAAACGAGCCCTAGGATAATGAATGAGCCATCAGCCGGTGCCTTTGCTCTCCGAGGAAAGGACCTCCCTCTGCGGACTGTCCCTCTGCAAATACAATTGTGCCCCAGCAACCATCTGGCAAATGTGCTCGTTCCATCAGCATTTCTGGTATTTCCCTGACTTGCCGCCCCTTTTCCTTGGGTATAAATTGCTGCAGCGAGCCAAGCCAGCAGAATGCTTACAGTGCTTCAGAGGTTCTCCCCGAGCCTGGTTAACGCCATGGTTCGCAGCCTATGAGGCTGCTCGCAGCTAACGGAGGTCTTGGACGCATGCATTTTCCTCTCTGCTGTTCTCATGTATTTCGGAGTATGCAGAGCGGGCGTGTGAGCTGCAGACCACAGCTGCAGCAACCAGATCGAGCGCATTTCCGTTGCAGGACGTCCTTCACGGAGAAGGGACAGGTTAACTCCATCTCTCTGCAGAGGACTTGGACAGCTCCCCAAGGAGCCACAACAGGCTGCCACAGCTGTAGGACAAATCATGTGCTCTGGCCACACACAGGAGGATGCCCAGGAACCCTGACTGCCAGCCTCAGGGTCCCATTTTGCGCAGGACCACGTTCCTCTTCTGACCCAGCCTGATAGTGTGCAAGGCTGGAAAAATTGTGGGTCACCTTGGGGCCACTTGAGCCATCCCCCTATTTCCAGCCTGCTTCACCGATTCTATTTCAGAGAAGAGACAAAGGCGGGAGATGGAAGGGGAGACTCTCATCAGCCTCTCATATGCTTACTGTTGTGCCTCGTGGACTTGGAGGCCCGGCTGAGCCATCAGTCGCAAGCCCCCTCACCCCCATCCAGGGAGTACTGGATTGTTCCAGAGGGGTGGGAGAGTAAACAGTCATTGCAAAGACTCTCAGAATGTCCCTATCACTTAACACCGAGTAGGTAGTTTCTATGCAGATTTACACTTTCCTGCTTTGCTACGTGCGGTACCTCCATCTTGAACCTGGTGAACTCCTACTTGGTCTTTTCAGATCCAGCTCCAGCATCACCTCCTTGGACCCCCTTTCTGCCAACCACATACTTCGCGTACATCTCTACTCAGTACCTATCACACTAAACCTGTAGGAATTTTTAGCGTGTCCTCTCCACCTGCCTTAGAGCTCACTGTGGTCTGTGACTACATCCCATTCATCTCTGTGTCTGCAGCTTCTGTCTGCAAAGAGGTTTATAGGCATGGGGATGGAATAGAAAGTTGGAAATCATGGGATTTTAAGATGGATTCTCCTACTGCAATCTCTTAGTCCCCAGGGTCACATGGCCAAGTAGTGACAGAGCTTGGACAAGAACCCAGGTCTGCTGACTCCTGGGCCTGCTCGCAAGTACTAGGAAGCACATCCTGCTCTGTATTTCCCCCTTCCAGCCAGGCTGGGGAGCAAACAGGGTTTGCTGGAATGGGCTGGTGGCAGGAGGGAGAAAGGTCCAATGACCCAGCTGTATTTCAGGGCTGGGAGAGAGGTCACATCTCATCTCGTCTGACCTCTGCATTTACAGGTCATGCAGCAAGTTGATGGCAGAGCGAGAATGAGAACGCAGGCCTCCTAATCCCCAGAAGAGGTAAGACTTACCACCCCCCGCCCCCCAGAGAGACGATGGCCAAGCCCTCCAGTCCAGCTGCTACCCGGGTGGCAGGTTCCTGGAGTCCTCGACTCTTCTGGGCCTTCCTTTCCTTCTCCTGGTGGCACGGCACTTAAGTAGGGTGCATTCTGCATAAATAATAAAGAACGCTTCCCTTCCAGGGAGGAAGGCCGCGTCTGGGCAGGCAGTGTGACAGATGGTATTTACAATGTGCACGGAGAAGTTCTCACACAGCCTCGCTTGGGCTGTGCGGCTGAGAGATGGAGGAGGCAGATCTGAGTGCCCACTGTCTCACTCCCCTGCCTGGCGTTCCCAGGCGGCGGCTGCCGCTGCTGTGTCCCCATCATCAGAAAGCTTGCCTCACGGGCCCCCAGGCACTCTTCACTGCAGCCCCTCACTGGAGTAGGTGCCGGATTATGACATTCTTTCCCAGAGGAGGCCCAGGAAGCCCCATGAGGCCAGATGCGAGGCAGACTTCCCAGGAATTCTGACCTCTGGCTTGCCTTCCTTTGGCCTGGAGAAGTATAAGTAGGGCAGGTCTATTCACTGAGCAAATACTTTTTTGAGAGCTTTCCATGTGCCAGGAGCTGTTCTAGGAGATACAGACACGGCTGTAAGCAAACAAAACCAAGTCCTTGCCCTCATGGGGTGCACACTCGAGTGGAAGGCTCGCCATGGGCCTCGTGGCCGCTTTTTCACGTTTCTTCCCCTCCGCACAGCTTGTTGGACTCCTGGTAGGAGCCCGGTGCTGTGCAAGGTGAATGAGAGCCAGCCCCTCCCCTCCTTCTGGGAGGGGCTTGCACCTGTGCTTTAAGAGAAACAAAGCAAACAGACCAGTGGCTTTTTCTCTAAAGCCGAAGACATCCCCCAATGTCTGTGCCATGCCAGCCCACAGCTAGACGAGCTCTCCCACTTGGCCACCCTGATTCAGCCCTGCCTGGTTGCCCCGGGAGAAAGTCATTGCAAGCAGTAGTAGGGGCCAATGGCACCACATTAGGGTTATTTTTTTCCTTTGACTCTTTTTTTTTTCCCTTTCTCCTTCTTTTATTCTTTAAAAATTTTTTTAATGTTTATTTATTTTTGAGAGAGAGAGAGACACACACACAGAGCGTGAAAGGGGGAGGATCAGAGAGAGAGGGAGACACAGAATCAGAAGCAGGCTCGACGCTCTGAGCCAGCTGTCAGCACAGAGCCCAATGCGGGGCTCAAACCCACGAACCATGCAATCACGACCTGAGCTGAAGTCGGACGCTCAACCGACTGAGCCACCCAGGCGCCCCATCTTTTTCCTCTTTTTAAGTAGGCTTCATGCTCAGTGTGGAGCCCAACCCAGGGCTCGAACTCACGACCCTGAGATCAAGACCTGGACGTTTAACCAATTGAGCCACCCAGGTGTCTACCTCAGCTCTTAAAATAAGACATTTGGTGAAAGGAATGGAGAATCCCATCTCCTCCGAGCACAGCGGTTTTAGTGTCCCCATTTGTAAACTGGAGGCAATTGGATCTATTCTGCTTTCCCTCAAAAGGCCAGCTTTCTGAGGATGAAATGGAATGACAAATGTAGAAGTGCTTTGACGGAAGGCAGCAGGCAGACAATTGTATTTTTATTATGCAGAGAAATCTTTTCTCCACAACATGAAACTCGTTTCTTGTTGGGGGCTGAGAGTAATAACTATGTAATTAGACTTCGTGTCATACCAACAGACATGCTCTGTTTTTCATTAAACAGACATTTGTTCAGCTTCTACGGTGTGCAATGTTGCACATTGTGATGGATGTAAATTGAACAGGCCATATCCTCTCCTTCAAGGGACACATATTCTTGGATAAAGAAGATAAAACTTAGTAGAGGAAAAAGTGGTCCATTCGGGCTGCAGGGTTAAGGAAGGGCTTTGGGGAGGAGGGTGTGTGCGGCATAGAGAGGTGCGTGTGATTGAATGGGCTGCTTACCGAGGAGACAAGACTTACCTCTTGCATAACCAAAGGCCACACAGAGTGTGGGAGGCCCAAAGAGAGCCAGAAGTGGCACCCTGGGGACCAGCCAAGCCCCAAAGAAATGGCACAGAAGGAAGCTGAGAGCCAGCAAAGCAGCTTAGAGTTCCCCCGAACATGAGGTTGGCTACATTTTGGAACCTGAGAGAGTTTCCTCTGTGCCTTTCCGAGCTTCACTTTTGGGAGCCCACGCCTCTCTTTGAAAGGGTTTGGTGTCTGTGAACCTAGACATCTTTCAGTAATGATTTAAGTGACTCGGCAAATTGGGGGCCCTGGAGGGAGTGAGAAAGGAAGAGACGAAAGGAAAGCAGCGTTGAGCTTTTGATCTCCAAGACAGCGGGCAATAATGCAAGAATGTAGGAGCTGGAATAGAGGGTGGTTGGATTCCAAGTGGCGGTCTCCTCCCTGAGCGGTGTCTGCTGTTTGGACTTGCAGGCTTCAAACATGACTGGGGGATTCCTGGAAGACAAAAGAATTCAGGGCTGGGGCTTGGATCTCAGTCAAAAATAACTCATGTCTTCATCTCAGGCAGGCCAGCTGCGGCAGGCCAACGGCAGGAGCTGTTTGCAGGTTTCTCAGAAGATCGGGGCTCTGCCTGGTGGGAGGGGACCACGAGGGTCAGTTTGGATTTGCTTTAGGGAGAGAAAAGGGCCTTGAGGGGTGCAAGCCTGGCTGAGGGAGACCTCCGAATGGGAAACTGTTGCTGGAGAAGAGGCCCCAACCCCCCCACCCCTGCACTGCCAATTGCTTTGGGCAGTAATTATAGCTCTTAATGTTCCTTCTCCGGCTTCTCATTAGCTCATGTTGTCCACCAACTCCTTGGCTCCCCTCATCCGGCTTCCCCCTCCCAGGGGCTCCCTTTGACTCCCCCCACCCCACTCCCATCCCCACCACGGCTGGCAACACATTGTTCTAGCCCCCAGGTTCAGATCCTTAAAACTACACTCTTCCCTCTGTTGGTGGGTGCGCCTTAGAGACCCGGCCCCTAAACAGCTCTCTTCTTCCCTCCTTCCTTTTCTCACCAGGCTGTAATCAGAGGATTATCTGATTTTTCTCCCAGGAGGCCAGGGCCTGGGGTCTTACTCCCTTTGTATTCTCAGCACCTCGGCCAGGGTCTGGGAAATAATGGCAATGTTAGTTGAATTGCACTCTTGAGTTGCTGCCAACTTAATCTCCCTAAAATGCGGCTCCAGCTAGAAGCTATCACTGCTTCTCCATCACCCACCGAACGAGGTCCTAGCTCCTCAGCCTGGCACTCAAGGACTTCTGCGACACGGTTCTCAACCCCTGGCCACCCCCACTTTGTGCTCAACCACTGAGTTGTTCTTAACAGTCTGTGGTTTTCCTGTCTCTGTCCCTTTGGTGTGGTCGTACCCTTCCACCCCCACCCCAAAGCTGCCTCATCTTTCAAGGCCCAACTCTGAACTGAGTTTGACTCTTCAAAGCTCAAACCGCTCTCCGCCAGGCTCTTATCCTGTTCTGTATCGACTGAGAGTGTCTTGTTAGGAACTTGAAGACAGGTCATGGGTGTGGAGTGCTTACAAACTGAAGAGCAGGGTATCAATCAATGCCAATCAGCTCTTGTTTGCTGTCATTTCTCACCAGACTTAGGGTTCTCTAAGGGCAGGGCCCCTGTCCAGTTATTACTCCAAGGCATCTACAAGTGCCTGGCCCATGGCGGCCATTCAGTGAAAGTGAGTAGGCACCGATACCCATTCCTTCCTCTGGCCCCAGGGTGGCACAGAATGTGCTGGTCCCTAGGTTATCTTAGTCTGGAGTGGCACAGAAGCTATGCTTGGCCACTCCCATCCCTCAGAGGAGCCCCAGGCCGCTCGTCCTGCTGCTGGCGCTGGGGAGTGGGCTGTACCCAGCTGTGGATTCCCTGGGACTGAGGGGTGAAATGGACTGGCTGGCTGGCGAGGCTCAGGCAACACTGAAGGCAAAAGGTGAGAGTGTGGCCTCAGGTTCACAGAGGAGATTGGATGCTACACCTTGTGTCCAAGTCCAGATGGCCATTCCCCTTCCAGTGAGGGCCAGGGAAAGAGAAGCAGTCTCCTGACGGGAAGAGTCTGGTTAGGGGTTGGCAATTCTCTCCTAGGATACTTTTGGTGGGGGTGAAATGTTCCCAGGGCAGGCAGAGGAATAAGATGCCCTTCTGGATACTTCTCAGATCCTCCCTCTCCCCTAATTGCGGTTATACTTGTGACCTCTTCCTGGGACAGCATTTCCATCTTTCAGTGCTCAAGCTAACCTCCTCCTGTCTATCTTCCATATTCCAGTCAGAAGGATCTTTTAAAATAGAGTCTTGGAGCCTGGATGGCTCAGTCTGTTAGCGTCTGGCTTTGCCTTAGGTCATGATCTCACGGTTCGTGGGTTCGAGCCCCACGTTGGGCTCTGTGCTGACAGCTCAGAGCCTGGAGTCTGCTTCGGATTCTGTGTCTCCATCTGTCTCTGACCCTCCCCTGCTCATGCTGCCCCTTTCTGTCTCTCAAAAATAAAAAACACTAAAATAAAAAAAGATAAATTAGGATTCTTGCGCTCACAATCCTTCAGTGGCTCCCCTTTGACCTCAGGTAGGGTCCAAGCTCCTTTCTCATGAAACTCACAGCCTTCAAACCATCCCTTAGAGGCCGGCCTCTTCACATGAAACACCTGATCTCGCGTCCTGCCACACCAGGTTGCATGTCGTTCCCCTGCCAAACCAGGCCGCTTAGCGTGCCCCGCCTTTGCCCACCGTGTTTCCTCTGCCTGGAATGCCTTCCCTTAGGTTTCTCACTTTGCCTGGTTCTGGAGACGTCCTTTGGGAGGTCTTCTTGGGCCTTCAAGGACCCTGTCCTTTGGATTTCCATACCCCCTGGACTTGTCTGGCAGTCACCCCCAACCAAAAGGTTTCTGGAGGGCAGGGTCCAGAACCTACTTATCTCTGTATTCCCAAAGTCCTGTCACTGGCACTTAGGAAGAGCTCCGTAAATGTTCAGAGAACTGAGCTGAGTCTGCCAAGGCCCCTTCTAGAGGGGATGACAGAGTCCAATATGTGGATAAGAGGTGCAAAGAAACCCAAGGGCAGCTGGGGTCAGAACACTGTCCAGCCTGCTGGGCATCTCAGCAGAGTGGCTGATGCCCCACTGAGCCCTTCTTCCCCTCACCCCACCCCAGGCTTGCTGGCCCACTGGTCCAGGCCCAGAGACCTGAGTGTAACACAGCCAGCACCCATACTGGCCATGCAGATGCTACCAGGAGGTGGGGAGGAGGCAGTGACACCGACCTCGGGCCTCATGCTTCCTTTTGTCCTTCTGGGCTCCTTTCCACAAAGTTAGGCCTCTCTTCTGTCCTCCTGAAGGCTGTTTTCAAAATCATACCAGGCAGACAGTTTTATTTACAAGGAAATCTTGGCAGGATCTTGACTTGTTAGTAGAGTAGGGATGGGGGAGGGTGGTGAGAAACAAAAATAGTTGAAATGATCACACTTTCTGAAACCGAGATGAAAATTGGTGTCTGTGGCAAACTCACCTAATTAGAACAGAGTTAATTTCCTCCTCTGTGTTAAAGGGGAGCAGTCATTGTCGGGTGAGATGGTCACAGGTTAGATCCCCGGGCTGGGGTTATGTGTCTGCTTTATGATGATGAGAGCATTAATTGCAACTTTTGGTTGGAGAACAGTCTCCCTTGCTGGGAGGGAGAGAGAGGAGCAGAGACCAGTGAGTGGGTGGGCGTTGGGTGTTAGGAAGAGGACTGGAGGGGACTGACTGACCAGGAGCGAGTCCCTGTGCCTCTTGAGAGAGATGGCACCTGTCCCAGCAGACATACCGCTTGCCCAGTTTGCAGGCAAAGCCTCGGTTTCTGGGAGACGGTCTCCTGAGAGGACTTTCCTGCAGGGAAATAACACCCACTTCTTTTTTCTTTAAAAGATCCCCTATTCCTCTGATCTAACTTCACCACTATTTGCTTTAGTTTCTTTAACTTCCATCTCCCCGTTGGGGCACTTCTCTGGGCTGGCCTCTGTCATCCTGGTCAAATGAAGCCGGGGCACTGTCACAAAGCTCTCCCGTAGGGAGGATTTGGGGTCCCGGGCGCCCCTGTCTGACTTCTCCCATCCCTGAATTACTGGACCTTTCTGGACCTCCCAGAATCTGATGCCAAAAGGAGGGGAAGAGAGATGGAAGGGTGTTCGGGATCCCGTCCTCCCAGTATCCCGCCCCCAGTTCACTCCCGGTTAACCCCGACGCTGCCAACTTAGGGAAGACCTCGGCCCTGCCCCCAAGTGATCGTTAACCCGGTGGGTCTCGGGAAGTGGGCACTGCACCCTACCGCCCCCCAACCCCACCCCCGGCCCCGAGACAAACCCGGGCCTCGGATGGAGGCTGCTGGTAATGGGGCCGGGGCGGGCGCGGCGCTCCCCTCCGCACCCCTCCCCTCCCCCGCCGCGGGCGGTGCAGCCACTTCCCCGCCAGCCCCGCCGCAGCTCTGCCCCCCTCTCTTCCAGGGGCCGCGCCGCTCTGACCGATTTGGCTCTGCTGGTGGCGCCCG
>NC_043716.1:18972730-19020563 GCF_006229205.1 Suricata suricatta
CCCCCCCCCCCCCCCGCTCCGGCTCCCGCGGTTTCCCTGCGGGACACGGCCCCGCCGCTGCGCCGGGGACCCGCCTGCCGCCGGAGCCCCCTCCCCGCGGCTGGTGCAGTGCCCGGGACACGGTGTTTTCCCGCAGAGGCGGCCGCGTCACAGCAGTGACTCCCCCTCCCCTCCCACTCACGACCTGCGGGCTCTCTGAGCCCGGGGAACGAGCGGGCGCCGCAGAATCCCCGGAACCCGGCAGCGCCGACCGGTCTGGCGACCCCCTTCTTCGCTTCCGGATTAGCTCCCTCCCTGCACCTGCCCTGTCGCGACACTGATTGAAATTCTAGCCGGCCCCCGGCCCCGAACCCGGCTGGAGGAGAGAGAGGGGGAGTACTGGGAGCCCGGGAGTCCCAGACCGAGTAGGTGCCCGCGACGGTCCCCCGGGCGAATATTGGGTGGAGGGGGCTTCCCCAGAGGGCTTCCCTGCCATCTGCCGCCCGAGAGTCTCCTTCCCTCCGGTCTGGGGAGCCATCGGCGGAGCCCGCGCCGGGGAGTCCTGGGTACTGGAATTTCCTAAGCTACTCCCCGCCGAGGTTAGCCTGCAGACAGAGGCGAAAAACTGGGCAGACGCTCTGCCTTGCCCTAGCCCTCTCTCAGAATGGGGAAATGGAGGTGAAGCCTGGCCCCCCAACCTACGAAACCTAAGCCGGAGAGTCTGAATGAATGTGCCCCAGGGGAGTTTAACATCTTTCCTTCCCTCTGGCTCCCGCGGTTAAACCTCTCACCTGCTTCTGGCCCCAAAGCCCTGTGCTCCCGACTCTCACGTACTCACCAATTAGACTCAGCCTTGGAAGGGACTGCTTAGATTTCAGTGCTTTCCAGAGACCCCTCCTGCCAAACTGCAGGCAAAATGTTAGCGTTTATGCAGGCTGAGTTCTCCTGAGTAGGGGTCTCTGGCCCCTACCAGGTTGGGACTGTTGCAGCAGGTCTGATGGGATTGCACCCACCATTCCCAGGTGTGGGAGTAGACATGGCCACAAGCTTTAGACGTAAGTTATTAGAGAGGCCCTTGGGCAGAATTGGATGCCTTTATTTAGTCATTGAGAATCACCCTTGTTCTGTTTACCCCTTCTGCCTGTCTCCAAGTGGGGGACACCTCCCCCACCTCCCCAGTCTGAGTTCCCTCCCTTTGCTTAGTGCAGTTGGGGAGCTCTGCCCGTTTCCCCTGGTGTCTTGTGGCGGGTCCCTGAGACTGGACAGCAACTGGGAGGCAATGTCCGAAATCTCAGGGGGCTAGAGAGTCCTTGGTGATAAGTGTGTATTTCTCTCTCTCCTCTTTCTCTTGTGCATGGCATCCCTCTCTACCAGCACTGGAAAGTCCTGTTTGATCAGGTACGTGAGCAGTTAAATCCCCCCACTTCCTTCCAGCCCTCCCCACAATCAGTCTCCCTGCCTGCGTGGGCTTCCCCAGCTCTGCACTCCTGAGATGGTGACGTGGGGTGGGGGCGTGGCTTAGTGCATCTCTGAACACTGCTCTCCAGGTTTCAGGAGTAGGCGGTGGGCTCCCCCGAGAGATCCTTTCCTCCCTCCTTCTCCTAACTCCGCCTCAGCAGAGCTGGGTTTAAACCACATAGAAATTGGACAATAGGTATCGAAACCCTAGGACACTCTCTTTACACCAGGGGAGATTGCAATTGGGGCTGGGGAGGTGGGGGAAGGGCTTGGGTCAACATCCCCTCTCCTACCTCCACCTTCCAAGATCCATGTGGCTACTACTGAAGTCAAATCTCTGGCATCTTTGGAGAGTGACTCACAGTATGGGCTCTCTTGAAAGCTGATTCTAACTTTGCGGCACAGATGAGAGAGTTAGGGGAAATCGTATGTGATTGTTTACAGCATCTCACGTCTAGGTGTGGGGGATGGATTTGGAAATGCCAACTTTGGAATCCATTGATGGACATTTGACCTTCACGAGGAAAATGTTTCTTCTTTGCTGGGTACTCCGGTGGGAAGCTTTTGTGTATTTCCCTCTTCATTCCTCGATGCAGAGGAGAGGAGGCAAGAGGTGTCCCAGTGCAGGGGGAATAGGGAACACTGTCATCTCCCAGTAAGCACGGTTGTGCCACAAAGGTTGTGCAACTTTAAGAGCCCTGTTTGGTCGGGCCAAAGGGAACCTACTGGATTGGAGAAGGAGATGGAGCTTTAAAAGTAGCTAGGACCAGACCTTGCCCTGTTGCACACAGGGAAAGCTTTGGGAAGTTTTTTTTTTTAGCAGGGATCCAACCAGTGCTCTGGAAAGGTTCTGCGTGATTGTGGAATGGAGGTGAGGTGGGTTGCAGGCATGAGGGAAACTAGTCAGGGACCTGCTGCAGTGAATGGACTTGGAGGATGACCGTAAGAACGGAAAGGAAGAGGGACATGGCAGTGGGGGGTTGGAAGACCTTACTGCCCCTGAGTCATGAGTGAAGCACAGAGGTAAAACTTTGGGACTCTGAAGCTGGGAGGAAAAAGGGAAAGTCAGGGTGGTGGTTGGCTGTTGGCAAAAATGACAGCTTTGGTTTCAGACAAGTTCAGTTCAGGGAACCCACTAAATGCAGGTGCCCAAATGGACGGAGACATGGAGTGACAGCTGGAAGTCATGGCAGGCCTGGGGTGGGGCTTGGGGGTGTCCTCCACATTCGCATGGGGCCTGGCCGCGGTCTGGGGAGCGTCCAGCAGCTCCCGTCCCAGTGGGCTGGCGCCTCTCTCCCTCTGCTCCCACACGCCACCCACTCTCCCTCGGTTCCTAAGAGCACAGCAGCTGCTGGCCTGCCGCCCTGAGGCAGGAGGGGCCGCCTGCTGCCACCGATGCTAAGACCAGCAAGCTGTCAGCCCTTCACACCTCCTGCCGGATTTAGAATCAGAACCTAGAACAAAGTGTTTTCATTTTTTTTCCCCCTCTGTGTCTCTTTCTCATTCGATTGGGTTTCTATGTGTGTGTTTACATTTTAAAAGGAACTGTTTGGGTGAATGGAGGAAAACTTTCAGTAGGAAGAATTTGGAGCAAGAGGGGAGAGGATGGGCTGGGAGCAAAGAGAATGTGTAGTGACTAATCGCAGGTGGTCTGTGAAATCCATTTTCTCCTACTGGAGGGAGGTCCCTAGTGTCACAACTGAGCATCCCCCTACTTCTGGGAAGGCCCACCCAGAAACCCTTCCAGACAGACAAAATTAATTCTAGGAAAGAAACTCCCAGACGTACTCTGGGCAATACATTTTTTTTTTCACAGTAATTTCTTCTGCATCCCTTACGTGACATTAGAAGCCCATTTCTGTTGCCTTCCTTCCTGGGGATGCTTTGTGTTTAAGGAGAGCCGCTCCTGGGCAGGGCTGGACCTCTGGCAGGTTTCCTCTGTGCTCCTTTCCCCCTACTTTGTGAAGCTGCCCCTGAGGCCATTCCCCCACAGGACCTGGAGAGTAGGCAGGAAGCTTCACAAAAGGATGTGGAACTTCAGGATGCTAGGTTCTTCAGACAAGGGAAGGTTTTCCCCTTGCTTCTTCCTGTGGACTTGCTTGAAGATAGGACTTGAGAGTTGGTAAACTTGGTGCACTAGGAAAGAATGTGTGACTGGGGGTTGAGGCAGTCCTGTCACCATCTCATATAGAACTAGCCCTGGAGCACCTGGATGGCTCGGTGGGTTGAGCATCCGACTCTGGATTTCAGCTCAGGTCATGATCCCAGGGTTGAGGGATCAAGCCCCACGTTGGGCTCCTTGCTGAACGTAGAGCCTGCTTAAGATTCTCCCTCTACCCCTCTCTTCCACTTGTGCTCAATCTCTCTCTTCCTCTCTCTCAAATTGAAAAAAAGAGAAAGAGAGAGACAGCCCTAACCAGTCGAACTGTGGTGGGTGGGGCAGGGCACAGGACACCTGTCAGACCCCTGCAAGCTGGTGTGCTCACCCTTCAGAGGTCAGTGGGGTGGGAGGCTGGCCCCAGTCCGTCCTCTTTTCCCTCCTGGGTTGAGGAAATACCAGTGGTCACCCAGTTTCAAACTGGGACCTGCTGTCTGGTTCTTCGGCACATAGAGTAGCTTTGACCCAGCATGAAGCTAATTAAGCCCCAAGGACTAGATGCTGTGCCATTCGCCTGTTGGTCCTTTATGGTCACCCTCCCACTAAATGGCCAGGATGCCTTTTGTAGGAGTTCAAAGGAAAGAAAACAGGTGACCCCCTCCCTTGGAGGTTTACCTACCCCAGCAGGTGTTCTGGGAATTTGTCAAGTGGGAGACTAGCATGTCATCCCTCCTCACCCCACCCCGACCTCTTCCGTACGGGTCCTGGAAGTTCTGGAAGGCAGGACATCGGAGGTCATCACTCCAACCCCTAGACGTTCCGTATGCTTTGTTTCCTATTACACTTCTGCTGGTGGAATTGTCTTCTCATATACTCGGGATCTTAATGGTTTTCCTAAATATTAGATTTCAAAGTGACCTAAATATGAAACTGTTGTTATAGGGCAATATCATGGTATAAAGTGTCTTATTTTTCTATAGTTGGATCAGTTGAGCTTTTTCTTCATAATTACTCCTGTTGCTTTGGACCCAAGACAGTCTTCATCCATCTGTATTTATTTTATTTATTTCTTTCTTAAAAGTTTATTTGGGGGTGCCTGGGTGGCTCAGTCGGTTAAGTGTCCGACTTCAGCTCAGGTCATGATCTCATGGTTTGTGGTTTGGGCCCCGAGCTGGGCTCTGTGCTGATAGGGTCGTGCCTGCCTTGGATTCTCTCTCCCTCTCTCTCTCTCTGCCCCTCCCCTGCTGATTTTCTCTCTCCCTCTCTTTCTCAAATAAATCAATAAACTTTTTTTATTTTATGGTTTTTTTTAAACATTTATATATTTTTGAGAAGGAGACAGAGTGTGAGCAGGGGAGGGGCAGAGAACGAGGGAGACACAGAACCTGAAGCAGGCTCCAAGTTGGCAGCACAGAGCCCAGTGCAGTGCTTGAACTCATGAACTGTGGCATCATGACCTGAGGTGAAGCTGGACGCTTAACCAACTGAGCCACCCAGGTGCCCCAATAAACATTTTTTTATAAATTCATTTATTTATTTACATAAGCAATCTCTACACTCAACATGCGGTTTGAACTCACAACCTTGAGACCAAGAGTCACTCGCTCTTCAAAACCAGCCAGGTACTCCAGTCTTCATTCCCTCTTTAGATCTTATGAATATGCACTTCTATTTTCTACTACTTTTTCTGTGACTAAAAAAATTAATCCTTTACTCCATCCAGACCTTTTTCCTATCCAGTGATGCCAGCATCGCTTACTAAGAAATACTTCCTTTAGGGGCTCCTGGGTGGCTCAGTTGGTTAAGCCTCCGACTTCAGCTCAGGTCAGATCTCATGTTCGTGGGTTCGAGCCCCGCGTCAGGCTCTGTGCTGACAGCTCAGAGCCTGGAGCCTGCTTCTGATTCTGTGTCTCCCTCTCTCTCTTCCCCTCCCCACTCATGCTCTGTCTCTCTGTCTCAAAAATAAATAAAACATTAAAAAAAAAGAAATACTTCCTTTAGGCATTGTTTGGAAAATCTTATCACTTGGTAAATTTTTATATGTGGTTGGGCTTTTTTTTTTTAACATTTATTTTTGAGAGAGAAAGAGAGAGAGAGACAGAATGTGAGTGGGGAAGGGGCAGAGAGAGAGAAACACAGAATCTGAAGCCAGGTCCAGGCTCTGAGCTGTCAGGACAGAGCCCAGGAGGGGCTTGACCCTAAGAATCTCAAGGTCACGACCTGACCCGAAGTCAGACGCTTAACTGATCCAGCGACCCAAGAATCTCGGGTTTATTCTTTATGTCTCATCTATTCCGCTGATATTTGTAACTGCACAGGTAATGTACCCTTCAGTCCTTGCTTTATATTGTTCCATTGGTTCCCTCCTGGCTCCCTGTTTTCAGGTTATGCTTGGAAAGTCTCACTCTCAGTCCCTTCCTGAACCCCAGGGAAGTGCCCTCAGGGATCCAAGGTCAAAGAGTGAGTCAGTGCCAGATAGAGGACCTATAAAGGGCTTCCAGGCTGGGAAAACCATTTCTGGGTTCACCCTCCTTTTTAACTGTTATATTCAGTTTTGAGAAACAGAGAGAGAGTCCGCGTGGGGAAGGGGCAGACAACGAGGCAGACACAGAATCCAAAGAAGGCTCCAGGCCCTGAGCTGTCAGCACAGAGCCTGACGCGGGACTCGAACTGACAAACTGCATGATCACGACCTCAGCCAAAGTCGGACGCCTAACCGACTGAGCCACCCAGGTGCCCCAAACAAGGACAGTAATCTTGAACTCCAGGGGCAACTGTAGGAAATTAAATGAAAATGGAAACTCTTCACAATGCCAGATACCCAGTGGATATTCGAAAACTGTCTCTTGACAGGGACTCAGACTTTACTGGAAGAAGCCTAGGGCTGCTTCTGAGATCCAGGCCCCCGCCAGGAAGGCAGTGGCCTCCCTAAACCAGCCCTTCCCAATCTGGACTCCTCGAAAGAGAGCCACTTCCAAGTCCAGAGGACTGTTTTGCTTGCTTTCCCCAAGCATCTCCCTTGCTCAGCCCCCTTTTGTCCAGCGTGGGGTCTTCCCTGGGCCTGACTCTAAAGCCTACCTCATTTGCAATTCTCCTGCAAGCTGGCTTAAGTTCTGGGAGTTGAAAAGAGGTTCACATGAGGCTAGTGAATGGATTAGTGAGGGGCCACAGAGAAAACACCTGCCCCGAAGACAGGGCATTGATGGCGGCCTGCGGAACACATGATTAGCCGGCAGAAGGAGGTTCCCAGAGAAGGACAAAGCCGTGCATTTGACGGGAGCCCTTGCTCAGGCTCTGTACCTCCAACCCTGTTACCGGCTGGCCTCCCGGGCCCTTGAGGCTGTGGAAGTCCCTCCACTGCAAAGCCAGCTTTCCTACCCTGCTCCTGTCCCGGTGACTCTGGCAGCCATGCTGAATCAACCCTTGTACCCCTGACTGCTCAAAGAAGTACATTTGAGAGCAACTGAGCAGCTGGGGCCAGGGGATCCGAGATAGTTTGCGGCCTGCCACATAACAGGCGAACGATACGTCGGGCTCCAGGTCTGCATGCGTTGTCTCAGGTTCAGATGTCCCCTCCACGAGCAGGCCCTGACTGTGGGGCTGCCTCACTCAGGCTGGCCTCTCTGGGGCCGCTACCACATCAAGGACCCTAGGTCAGTAGAAGGTTGGTGGAAGCATCGTGTCCAATCTGCACAGTTTGCAAATAGAGCAACAGAGATCAGCGACCTTCTGAGATCGCTTGGTGCAGTCCTATCAGAGCTGGGACTAGAGCCCAGCTCTGCTCCCCTCTGACCCACGTTCCCACCACCAGGCCATGCAGTCTTCCATTTGCTTACTTGGCATCCTGAGTGACTAGGGCAGCGGAGAGGACACATATCTGGCTCCAGTCCCAGTTCTGCTCCCAGCTGTGTGGCGATGGGCAAGCCGGGCACCCGCTCCAAACCTCAGTTTTCTCACCTGTAAGCTGCCTAGAACAATACCCTTCCCTCAGGGTTGTTGTGAGGCTCATGGGAGAGTGCGTGTGTAGTACTTAGGACAGTATGTCGTGAGCCCCTGATAAACATGGTGGTTGTATCCTGTTACTGGGATGTAAGGAGATGGACCCTGTTTTCATTTCAAAACAACATCTGACACGTGAGGGTGACTGGTGTTGAATCAGTATTCAGACCCCCCAGGACTCAGGTGGGATTCCTCCTACCCTGTCAAGCTGGCTTCAGGGCAGAAGCTGGACATCCACATTCCTCTCGAACTTTCCACAGGGAAAGAAGAGAAGCTTTGGGACAAAGGCTGGCTGGGGCAGGGATGATGCCCAAGTGTCCCCTCTGGTCACTGGCTGGCTGCCTGCATGGCTGAGGTGACCACAGCCCAGAGTCAGCCTCCTTTGCCTCGTGGCCCACTGTGAGAATAGGCCACTCTTCTGTCCTTGGGTATCTTGAGTTGTGAACACCTAGCAGGAGCCACCGCCTCCACCCCACCAGCTTCCCTGAAGAATGTTACAAGTTTGAGTTGGTAAATACTTCTTTGAGAGAGCAGATGTTGAGTGCCTACTGCATGCATCTATCTCCTCATCTCATTTTGATCTCTCAGCAGCCCTATGAGGTGTGTGTTGCTAGACCCTCCTTACAGAGGACGAAACTGAGGCTTGAGGGGCCCCCGCCAAGGAAGGTCCTCTGTGGAAGGGGTTGCATGTGTTTGTCCACAAAGTGGTTTCTGAAACAGGGTGGATGGACCCAGGAGGCGGAGGAGCTTGGTGACTCTTTATCCTACCTTTTCCTAGCTCCCCGCCCCCACTCTCCTCCTTCTCTCTGGGTCTCTCAACCTTCTCTTTTTCTGGGGAATGAGGGACCCAAGGGACCCTTTGGTGGCTTCTAGGAGCAGCAGGAGGAAATGGGTTTAGGCTAAATGGAGCAGATGTAAGCCCCTGCCCCCACCCAATCCCACTGCACTGACCCCACCCCACCTTGCTTGTGACCTGTGACAGCCCCCCTTCCCCTCCTGGATGCCTGCCTTTGTGGCCTATGCTGTGACTCAGCGTCAGTCCCTAGGCGGCTGTGATGGCTGTGCCTGGATGAGTCAGCATGGGCATTATGTCTGCTCCTGGGGACCCAAGGGACTTGCCTCTGAGTCATACCCCCCAGCTGCCCCCCAGAGGCTCCAAGGCCTTTTTTAGGGGGGCTCTGAAAAAGAAGCAGGGTCTTCCAAGGGGCTTTCAGGGTGGAAAGAGGACAAAGCCTGGAGGAAAAGGTGCCCCCACCCCTCACTGTCCTCCTAACCCCAGCGTCCTGCACCCCAGGGAGAGTCTGGGAGTGCTTCCCCTCCAGCCCAGGTGTTGGGAGCCTTGGCTGATTTCTGGAAACATGCCTGTTATCCAGCGACTCAGCCTGGATTCAGGCCAGGATGGCCACTTCTCTGCTGAGGGAAGGGTGTTCTAGCTCCCTAGCCAACCTCAGAGCCCTGTTCAGCTGTGTGATTCGTGGAGAGGAGGATTGCTCAGGAGTCCGGCTTGGAGCTTCTGGGAGAAGCCTCTTGAGAGAGATGAGCTGCCTTCCCCCAGACCCCTCCCATGGCAGCTGACAGAGCAGACATAATACGGCCGGGAATCCTCATAGCACAGAACCTTCTCCAGCTGTCAGACACCTGGCTGGCCGAAACCCAAAAGAGCTCAAGGGTTTCTCCTGCCTCCATGTGGGAAGACCCAAGGACAGGAGGGTCAGAACCTGGTTTTTGGGAACTGGTCTCTCTTCTTCCCAAGGAGGTTTAAGGTCCGAAAGTCCACTCCAGCCCCAGCTTGAGCAACCCAAGTGGTGTCCTGCTTCACTCCCTGGGGGGAGCCTCTGGGCAAGCCGTTTATCTCTGTGGGTTGATGTGAGAAGAAAAGTAATAAAAGATTTGTGAAAATCAGCATTTCAGAGCTAGGGGGAGAAGTCAGGGGAATGGTATGAGCTGGCTTTCTCTATGGGGAAAATTAGCATCCTCATTTGCGAGGAAGAGAGAGCTGCTACTCCCATAACCTCACCTCCTAACCTCAGCAGCTGCAGGCCTGGACCTAATTTATGGGGCAGTAAACATCCATAATGGGCCAGACTTGCCTGGGGGGCTGTGGCTGTTGGGTGGGGACAGCTCTGCTGAGCCACATCCCCTGGGTAGCCTGGTTAATTGTGTAAGGACCCAGCAGATGAGCCTTGGTAACCACCCCCAAAGTGAGGAGGGGCAGCTGTTCTTACTCCCCCCTGCCCGCCCCACACGCATGCCATGTGATCATTTCCCAGGGCTCCTTCTGTCTTGAAGGACAGCGAGGGTACACTGGGGCCAGGGATGGGAGCCTTCCTTAGATTCCAGGTCCCGGAGGTTTTCACCTGAATGGCACCCCAGGTGCTGCCTTTGGGGTCCTCCAAGGTGACCGCACCCTTCCCTGAGATCTTGGGCCTCTCTAGATCAAGGAGAGGGAGAGGGTCGTCCTAGGAGCAAGAAGGAAATCCGAGTGCTGGGGACAGGGACCAGACGTGTAATTGTCCTGGAAATGCAGTTTGTACAATTCACACATACATGATAGAAAATAAGCGTGTGTGCGCCTTTCTTCTTTCTCTGATGCTTCACTGCTGCTGGGTAAACTCCGAAACCTTGGCCTGGCTCCTCAGCCGACGGGAGGAGCTGGGGGGGTGGGCTCTGGGGGTTGGGGAGCGGGTGGAGGTGGGGGAGGAGAGTGGCGCCGCTGTCCTGGGTGCTGAACAGGCAGATCCTGGCTCCTGCAAGGCTTGTCTCTGGGAGATGTCCCTTAGGCCAGTTTCTGATTCTTCAGTCTTTTCCTGGCGACACCCCCCTCAACTCTTGGGTTGTGGCCTGGGTCCCACAGATTTCTAACTGCTGGGAGCCTTCAGACAAAGTGTCAGTTGAATTGAGGGCCTTTGCTACTCAGGAAATGGAGGTCACGGCTGGTTTGCAACCATGGACGGAGGGTCAGGTTCCACAAAAGGGAGAAATGACTCTGTGGTGGACTCATGTGTTTTTCCTGAAGGGTGTTCCATGTAGTGTTGGTATGAAAAATATGGTGCTCAAAAGTCCAGTAGGTTTGGGAAATGCTGAGCTGAACAAAATCAGGTCTCTACACTGTGAGACCTTGCAGGGCCTTGCATATGGTTTTATGCATCAGGCCCTTCCAAAAGTATTTCCCAAACTTATGAGACCTCAGAACCCTTATTTTAGACACCATCTTTGGCCTGATGTTTCACAAAACCCTGAGCCAGAGGGTATATTTCACACCCAAGACGGCACAGAGAAAGGCAGGGCTAGGCTGGAGCAGGTTCCCACGGAGGAACCCAGAACTGTTCCTGTCTTGACCGCTAACTTACACTGTGACCTTCGGCTAATTTCTTTTGCTCTCTGCACCTGTGCTTCCTTGTCCAGGAAGTGAGGCGTGTGTGCCTGGCATGTATTCGATCCTTGGTAAATATTTGTGAAATGAACAAAGGAGAGGATTTGACCTGGGTCTCCCACACTTTTCTAAAAAATTTTTTAATGTTTTATTTATTTTTGAGACAGAGAGAGACAGAGCATGAGAGGGGGAGGGGCAGAGAGACAGGAAGACACAGAATCTGAAGTAGGCTCCAGGCTCTGAGCTGTCAGCACAGAGCCCGATGCGGGGTTCGAACCCATGCACGTGAGATCATGACCTGTGCCAAAGTCGGAGGTTTAACCAACTGAGCCACCCAGGCGTCCCTCCCACACTTTTTTTAGCCAGTCTGTCCTAATGATGGGAGAGTGCAGGCTCTGGGCCCCTCTACCCGGAAACCCTCTGCACCAACCACGGGCTGTTCAAACTTGGCCAACTCAGCTCCCCACATGCTTGGATTCTCTCCCCTGTAAGATGGAGCTCATGATAGTATCTGCCTCAGAGGGTTGTTGTGAGGGTTAACGGGGTGACTATATATAAGTCATCATCCAAATTGGGATCATTTTGAGGGTGAAAGGGGCACTGGTAAAAATCATGCTCAGACAATAGGTATAAACCTACGGACTGTCTAAGGCAAACCAGGATGTAGGGTGACCTCAGGTGGTGCCTGGTACCTAGCAGCTGTTCTACATACGTAGCTTCGGTTGTGTTGTTCAGCCGAATGCTAGGCAGAAGGCCAGGACAAGAAACACTCAGAATGGGGGTGTGGAGCGCCCTCTCAGGGCCTCAGAGCCCCTAAGTTTCTGCAGAGCAGTTTGAGAACCACAGAGATTCCTTTCAGCTCTCCTGGGCCGTAAGTTGTGATCGCCTGGCCTGCTGCCCCTCTCCGCACTGTCCTCGATCCCCCTGACAGCAGAGACCTCACCCCCTCCATGTGAGCTGCTTCATCCTGATCCCAAATTTCCCATCAGCCCTTTGACTGAGCAAAGATAGAAGACTGGCTGCCTTTCTGTGCTGTGTGGGTTGTGGATTTCTCTTTCTCCAAGCCCCATTTGCATATGGTTTGCTTATATGTGCAGCAGTGGGGATGGACCCCCTTACATCACCCTGAGAAGGGAGAGTTCCTGCCATGTGACTGGAAGAGAAACCAAGGCAGTGTGGTTAGTGATCTGCCCAAGATAGCACAGCAGGTGGGGAAGGGCTCCTTTTGAAACTCCTCCTACTCCCTGCCCCAAAGATGGGGAAGGAGCCCTAGGTGGTAAAGGATGTGATTCTCAGGCTCTTTTCCCAGCCTCGGTCATCAGTGCCCCAGGAAGGGGTCAAGGGCGGAGATGGGGTATGTGACAGAGCGTGTGTGGGGCCCCAGACTGGGGAAAACTGGCATCCTGGGGGATTAAGGGGCCAGAGGGCTGGGTGCTGCTAGGATTAAATGTCCCTGAGGAGCCTCTGGCAGCTTTTTCCAAGGCAGAGTGGGTGGGCGGGGAGCCTGTGGGAGGGTCAGCCCTCGCTCTGTGCCTTTTTCCCCCCCTGCCGCCAGCGTCTCCACTCAGGCTGAATGTGGACTTGGCCTGCCCCCTCCCTCCACAGTGCGGGGCCGCATTCAGGAGGCAGCTGCCAGGATGCTCCTGACTCCTGGCGCCCTGCTGGACCCCTGCCTCAACCCTTTCACAGCCACTGCCCCCCCACACCACCCCTACCTGGCCTCCCTCGGGCACCGGGAACTCCCCCAGCCAGACCTCATCCAGAAGGTGACCCACTGCTAACAGTGAATGAGTCCAGGGCATGGGGCATGTGGTAGAGGGAAGCTTTGGGGTCCTCAGTACATTATTAACAAGGAAAATTGCATTTGTAGGGTTTATTTTCCCCAAAGCTCCAAACCATGGACCTTATCCCCCATACCTGGCCTTGAGGGAGGCCCAAAGGCAGGAAGTGTGCCTGGGAGGGTCAGCCAAGCCCTCATGACATGGGGGGCCCCTGCTCCACTTTGAATGAGGCAAGTAGACGTGGACACCGAGTCCATGAAGCCTTCAGCCCAGAGAGCGGCTGCCCCTACATTTGCTTTAACCCACTATAACCTGAAGGGACGTTAGGCATGCTTGATGGATGAGGCAATTATGGCTTGAGATGTTTACCCCAAATTATATGAACTGGTTAGTGGCTGAGATAAGAATGGGGTTTTGCACTGTTCCTTGCAGCCTCCTTTCGAAGCCCTTGGCTTTCTCCTGGGGCATTGGGAGATGCCGCTGTCTGCCTTCTGTTTGCACCCTCTCTCTGGGACTCTCTCTCCCTTTGTCTTCCTCTCTCTGCGGCCCCTGTGCCCCATGCCCACTGCCTGCCTCTGCTCTTGCCCTCATCTTCCCCAGGTGGCGGGGGTCGGGGGTGGAAGGCATCCTTTGTGGAGCCAGCCCCTTCCTTGCCTTTCTCCCCCTGCTAGGCACCCTCTTTCATCCCTGAGGCCTCATTATTAGGGTAGTGATGACCCCCATTGTCTGGCTTGTCTGGCCCTGGCATGAAAGGTAGAGTGTTGGCAGAGAAGGGAGACTCGGCCTGTTTCCAGCTCATTCTCAGTAGTCTGGAGCCTGTAATGTGCTTGGGGCAGGACTGGCAGGGGGTGGGGGCTCCCGGAGCCACAGGGCAGCCCCTGTCACTAGGACAACAGCAGGGAGCCCTGGAGGGGGAGGGAGAGCAGAGGAGCAGGTGGTTCTTTGTCTGGAGCTGGAACAAGGGAGAGGGGCCCTTGTCTGATCCCAGCCCCTCCACCCCACTGCCCTCCCAGGCCCCTGAGGCGGCCCCTGGGAAGCGATTGGTGTCCCTGCTCTTGAATGAGAGGCCATCAGGCTTCCTCCCCCAGACCATGTCAGGAGAGACCCCAGCCTGTGAGCATGTCAGTTCCCCTCACCCCCTGCTTACAATGCTCATGGTGGGTGGCAGTGGGGAAGAGTGGATTTTCCCAGGACTCTGGGCTGCTTCTCAACTTCCACCCCTCACCCCTACCATCAGCCCACCTCAAACAAAGGGGCCTGTGTGAGGCCAGGCTGGCGAGTCAGGTGTCCTGCATTGGCCCTTGGGGATGCAAGGGGTCCCAGGCATCAGAAGGAGACCCTCGCTGGCTGTCAGTGCCACATTCCCTAGCCCAGCAATAAGGAGGTCAGAACTGTTGCTAGGTGAGGCTCTGTCCAGCTTTCAAGTTCTCTGTTTAGGATGGGCCCAGGAGACTCCCCAGAGCTCCCTCCTCTACCTCCTCCTCTCCCACCTCTTCCTCCTCTGACTGCCTTGATCCTTTATGTTTGCTCCAGGGCAGCCCCTGGTGGCGATAGGTCCATAGCCACCAGTGCAGCTAAGCCCTCTGGGTGCAGAATGCTGCCTGCCAGGCACATCATCTGACCTCTCTGTGCTCATTTTCCTGTGCCTCTATTTCCTCCTCTGTCCTCTGAGGATAGTAATAGGACCTACTTTGTGAAGTTGTCATGGGGGTCAAAGAAATTATACACACAGGGTGCTTAGAAAGGTATTTGGCCCCATGAGACAGTCAGCAAACGTTAGGTGTTTTCATCCTTAAAGATCTTCATGGCGCAGGAAGGGGCTGAGTTTTCTGAAATTCTCAGCAGTGTGAACTGAATAGGTGTCATCCCTGGAACCTGGTACTTGGATTTGGGGGTGGGGGCACGTGCAGATTTTTAAATAGACCTCTTTAGAGATGTTCTCCCTCATTGAGTTCTGAGAAGAATTGAAATAGCCCATGACTTGTGAGTCTTGGTTGTTTTTTCTTGGATTGTCCAAAAGGTACTGCATGAGGAAACAGCCTTCCTAAAATAGTTTCCCTTGACCTTATCTAGAAAAGGGGGAGAGGTGCCTGTGTGGCTCCATCAGTTGAGCCTCCAACTGTTGATTTCGGCTCCGGTCATGATCCCAGGGTCGTGGGATTGAGCCCCGCGTTGGACTCTGTACTGGCGGCATGGAGCCTGCTTCAGATTCTCTCTCCCTTTCTCTGCCCCTCCCCCACTCATGCTTTTCTCTCTCTCTCTCTCTCTCTCTCTCTCTCTCTCTCTCTCTCTCTCTCAAAATAATTTAAAAATTAAAAAAAAAGAAAAGGGGGAAACTTGGCTTTGGTTGCCTGGGCCCCCCTGTCATGCCCTCAAGCAAGTTTGTTCAGGGAGGCGCTTTGTGAACAGGACAGCTCTCTGCATCGGCGACACTTGGCGCTGTTCTCTAGCAGGGGGTGTGCTGTGCGGGGGACCCCGAGGTGGGCTCTGTGAGCAAAGAGGCGCTGTGGACGAGGCACGGAAAGGCTACGGCTTCTCTGGGAGAGACGACGAAGATCCTTTGCTACTGAACCGATGATCCCTTCCCTGGAAGATTAGTACCTGCCTGTTGATCCCAACACTCACTATCTATACACCCAAGAAATGTTTACTGAGTGCCAATCATGCCCGGCTCCTGCTAAACGCTGGGGTGCACGGTGCCGCCACTGCCGGTGGCCCAGCAGCCCTGTGTAGAGGTGCAGAGAGGAGAGTGGAGGGCCGGGTGGGTTGGTGTCCAGAGGTCTGTCCCATGTGCAGGGGGGCAGCCAGAGCAGCCTGCATCCCGGGGAATCCCGAGACTGCACGGAGTAGCTGGGCAGGGTGAGTGGGAGTCTCCCAGGGAGACGAGGGTGGAAAGGGACCCCTGGGGGGAGGGACGCAAAGCTACAGTGACTCTGGGGAGTCCTGCTCAGGCCCACGTGCATAGCTCAGAGTGTGCATGGGTGCGGGTGTGAGAGACGCCACCAGTCAAGTGCAGGAGGATTTGCAAGGCTGGGCCCCTGCTCCCCAGGCCCGGGGCCTCAGCATTCCCCACTGGAGTCCCTCTGGCCCACGCCCCGGAATTCTTCATCTTCCTCTCCTCCTTGCCTTTTCCTTCCTGCTTTCCTCCTATACAGGGTCAGGATTAGGGGCAGACAGGATGGGCTTAATCTCTCTGAGCTTGTTTCCCTGTCCCTGCACAAGATGGTCGGGTTGGGCGATCTCAAAGGGCTCTGGGGCCTTCAAGGACTTTTAGGTGGCTGTCCATGCCCTATTTGGATGTTTCCCATGGGGACCTTGGAAACATCCCAGAGGCAGCCTGGGTCTCTGCTGGTGGAGGGTGGGGACAGGAGCCTGTGAGTGCGGATGGAGATGGGCACCTGCAGGGCCCCACTGACCCCCCTGCTGTGTGTGCTTCTCCCTCAGTTTGACCCTGGGAACACAGGCTACATCAGCACAGGCAAGTTCCGGAACCTCCTGGAGAGCCACAGCTCCAAGCTGGACCCGCACAAACGGGAGGTGCTCCTGGCTCTCGCCGACAGCCATGCGGACGGGCAGATCTGCTACCAGGATTTTGTCAACCTGGTGAGCGCTCTGGGGCCCCCGCTTCTGGGAGGGACCCGTTTGGAGTTTATGGCTTAGAAGACTTCCTGGTGGAGGTGGGGGTGCTGGGTGGCTCAGTCCGTTAAGCATCCAACTTTGGCTCAGGTCACGATCTCATGGTTTATGAGCTCAAGCCCTGCCTCCAGCTCCGTGCTGATAGTGTGGAGCCTGCATGGGATTTTCTCTCTCCCCCTTTCCCTCTGTCTCTCTGCACCTTGTGGGATTCCCTCTCTCTCTGCCCCTCGCTCACTCGTGACCTCTCCCTCTCATCCTCAGAGAAGCCCCTGGCAATTCCAGATTCTCCCCTGTGGCAGCAAAGTGGCTGCAGCTGTTCAGTCCTTACACCCTCACGCCCTCACCATGCGGAGAAAGAGAGGGACTCTTTTGTGGTAGTTCCCACACAAGGCTTGAGATTTCCTCCCTTCCACTGGCCTAGATTGAGTCAGGGGCATGTGTTGATTGACCCAGGCCAATCAGTGCGCACTCATGGAGCTGGGGGTGGGGTCAGTTCCACCGAGAGGCGGGGCTAGGAGTAGGAGGTAGGAGGTTATCTTTGGAAGGAGAAGAGCTGGGGAGTGGGTGCTGAGAGCAGTGGGGCGCTTGGATGGAGGCCAGAGCTCCTCAGACCTGTGGGCCAATGTCCTGGGTCGTCAGAGGAACAGGAGACAGGTGGCCTGTGAGGCCTGCCCACTGGTCCAGTGTCTTGGAGTAGATGCTTCCTCCTCAGTAGGAGTCACTGCTGCGCTGTCATGGGGGCCACTGTGGTGGGGTTGGAATGGCGTTCGGTGGGGTTTGGCAGGAAGCATCCCACCAGGGATGCAGATGCAGGGGGCCTGAGCAGAAGCTATGTGAACTAGCTGGGTCAATACAAGGCCAGAAGGCTCCTCTCGGTGTCCCTGTTAGTGGGAGGCGACAGAGGCCCCGGCAGGCTAGAAGTCAGCATGGCCGGCCGCCTGGTTTCTGGGAGTCAGGCTGACCACAGGGTGAGGCAGCCAGGGCCCTCGTGAGGATGTATCGGGGCAGCCCGAGGCTGTGGAGTGTAGGGCCGGTCCTCGGACAAGGCTCTACCACCAGCCCCTTGGCTCGCCAAGCATTACAGTCCCCTCAAAGGCACTCAGGAGTGATGACCTTCTGGAAACTTGGCTCTGGGTTCTAGTTCTAGAGACCTCTCTGCAAACTCCTCCACCCAACCAAGGCTGCCCACCTCTTCCCGAGCTAGCATCTCTGAGGACCCTAACTCCTACTCATCCTTCAGTTGTCCCTCAGCTCCGCCCTCCTCGAGGAAGCCCTCCCTGACCACCGGGGACAGGGCTGGGCTGCTTCCCATGTGCTTCCCCAGCAGCCTTCGTGCTGACCCGCGATTGCCGGTTTCTTACTTGTCTTGCACACCGTGTGTCCCCTGTGCCTGGCAGTGTGCCGATACAGTCACTTGTGACGGATGGATGATGGGTAGGTAGATGGAAGGAAGGTATAGTGAACGTGAGTACAGGTTCCGGACCCTTACTGGGTTTGAACTTGGTGGGTTCCTAAAACTCTGATTTTGTAGAATGGGGATGTTTGCAGTCCTTATCTAACAGGTAGACTCGTTAAGAATATCCAGTGAGGGGCGCCTGGGTGGCTCAGTTGGTTAAGCTTCGACTTCAGCTCAGGTCATGATCTCACAGTTTGTGGGTTCAAGCCCCGTGTCAGGCTCTGTGCTGACAGCTCAGAGCCTGGAGCCTGCTTCGGATTCTGTGTCTCCCTCTCTCTCTCTGCCTCTCCCCTACTCATGCTCTGTCTCTCTCTCAAAAAACAAATAAATATTAAAAAATAAAATTAATAAAAGACTATCCAAGGAGCCTAAAACATGTTGCTTGAGGACATTGGCCTTGTAAGACCCAGTGAGTGTTGTTTCTCATTAACTATTGTAAAAGAAAGAGAAAGGTGAGACGGGGCCTGGTGGGTCCCAGGTCGTGCTGAGACCCCGCCACCCCTGCGACCCCTGCTCTGAGCCCTCCCCCCACCTGTTTCCCGCGCAGATGAGCAACAAGCGGTCCAACAGCTTCCGCCAGGCCATCCTGCAGGGCAATCGCAGACTCTGCAGCAAGGCCCTGCTGGAGGAGAAAGGGCTGAACCTCTCCCAGCGACTCATCCGTCACGTGGCCTACGAGACCCTGCCCCGGGAGATCGACCGGAAGTGGTACTACGACAGCTACACCTGCTGCCCCCCGCCCTGGTTCATGGTCACAGTCACGCTGCTGGAGGCAAGCACGGGGGTAGGGGAGGGGCTGCCCAGCCACGGGATGCGGGGAGCGCAGGGGCCGGGCAAGAGGGTGTCTGAGATCAGACAGGAAGTGCAGCGTCTTCTCCACCGGAAGGGAGTGGGTGGGGCTCAGTTGCCGTTTGCTAGTTAGACCACCTTATAGGGCCTGTGAGTGTTAGAATCCCGAGACCGTGAACATATTCCAGAGGCTATGATCTAGTAATGCCCCCTGCAGCCAAATCCCCATATGACCACCAAGAACAGTGTCCTGAGCTTGTGGATTTGGGGGATTTGGCCAAGCTAACTCCTTAAACCTAAGTTATCTTAGGGGCACTTGGTGGCTCAGTTGGTTAAGCGTCCGACTTTAGCTCAGGCCATGATCTCACGGTTAGCGGGTTCAAGCCCTGCATCGGGCTCTGTGCTGAATGTTTGCTCAGAGCCTGGAGCCTGCTCCAAATTCTGTGTTTCCTCTCTCTGCCCCTTCTCCGCTTGCGCTCTGTCTCACTCTGTCTCTCAAAAATAAATAAATGTGGAAAAAGAAACTAAGTTATTTTAGTTTCTCCCTGAGTGAGGAATGTGGGCCCATCGTTTGCTCCCCAGGGACACCCTCTCCCTCCCGCAGAGCAGGGATCACCAGGCCTCTGCCTTCTCCCTTAGGACTCCTCTGTTTAGCTCGAGAATGGCTGGTGGCGCTTTCTGAAAGCAAAAGCATTCCTCAAAATGCATATGGGAGAGAGTGTTTATGAACAGGTAAATGTGGGCTGAACAAATTTTGAAAGAATGCTCTCCCCTTAGGGAATCATCCGTCCGTCGTTATTCCTAAACGTCTCCTGCTTAGGCAGTAGAATCCAAAGGTACCACTTTCTGAGTTGGTGCCCACGTGTGAGAGACTCTGATTCTTTTGTGCTGAGCCCCACCCCCAACTCCTGAGTGGTGTTTTATAGTCTGCAGCATTTCCCTTCCAGGGCCAGGGGCCTCACCACCACCCTGGCATGTGTTCCTGTAAAGTGGATGCCGAATCAAATGGCAGGATCATTAGGCTCCATGGCGCCCTTCTTTTCTTTTTCTCAAATCAAAATAGCTGGTCCGCAGGCCAGGCGCTCCTCTGTTGTTACGGCTTCATCCAAGTACATGTTGGAGATGCGATAGTCTGAGATATTCTTGGAATCGTTCTCCAAACACTTACTGTGTTGGTCTATTTATTAAATTCTATTTGAGGACCAATAATAATGAGCTACCTTGGGAGCTGTATTTGCTGCTAGACCACCTGAGTCGTGGAAGCTGGACGGAGCGGCTTCCTGGGGAACCCAGGAGAGCCCATCTGCCGGGGTTGGGGGGCGGTGCTGGGAATGGCACAGGTCCAGCCCAGGAGGCCTGAGCCCCACATCGATTACAGCTTCATTCACTGAGTACACAACATGCACAGCTGGCCCTTTGTGTGCTTTAGCACTTTCAAACCCTGTGACCACCCTGGAGGTGTGGGCATCTCCGTTTCCAGATGAGGAAACCAAGGACCAGAGCGTTCAAGTAATTTGTCCAAGGTCATCCAGAGAGGTCAACCATCCAGACTGGTTTCCAGTTTCCAGAAACCTCAGCTATGGAAACTCAGACCACCAGTCTAGAAGAAAATGATGAAATAGCTGTTTCAAAGTACTTATACTAAAGCCCAAAGCTTGTGTTTTACATACAGTTCCAGTGACTTGGATTTCTGGTTCTATAACAGGGAATGGAAGGGGTATGGTGGGAAGCTATTATAAGGCGCCCATGACCAGCCAGCAATAGGGAGTAAGAACCTGGTTGTCATACCTGGTTTAACAGCCTGCTGACAACCTGGCAGTATGGGTGAGAACGAAAGGAAATTTAGAAGCAGTCCTGAATCTTTTTTTTTAATGTTTATTTATTTTTGAGAGATAGAGACAGAGCTGTGACTAGGGCAGGGGCAGAGAGAGAGGGAGATACAGAATCGGAAGCAAGCTCCAGGCTCCGAGCTGTCAGCGCAGAGCCTGATGCGGGGCTCAAACTCACAAACTGCAAAATCATGACCTGAGCCAAAGTCGGGCGCTTAACTGACTGAGCCGCCTGGGTGCCCAAAACAGATCTGAGTCTTAAACAGAGAAATTTGGGGCCATTTATTACAGGAGTGAAAACCCCAGGGATGCCTGGGTGGCTTAGTCTGAGGAGCATGCGACTGTTTATCTCAGGGTTGGGTGAGTTCAAGCCCCACACTGGGTGTAGAGATTACTTAAATAAATAAACTTTAAAAAAACAAAAGAAGAACCCAGGTGGCTCAGTTAGTTGAGCATCCAACTTCAGCTCAGGTCATGATCTCATGGTCTCTGGGTTCAAGCCCCATGTTGGGCTCTGTGCTGACAGCTCAGAGCCTGGAGCCTGATTCAGATTCTGTATCTCCCTCTCTGCCCTTCTCCTACTCCCACTCTCTCTCCTTCAAAACTAAATAAACATTAAAAAAATAAAAGAAAACTCCATCAATTGCTGGAGAAGACTTTATTCCTACTGCCCAGATCAATACCTGAAACAGCTTTTTTTGTTTAAATTTTTAATGTTTATTTTTTATTATTTTTTTTAATGTTTGTTTATTTTTGAGAGCTGGAGAGACAGAGCATGAGCTAGGGAGGGGCAGAGAGGGAGACAAAGAATCTGATGCAGGCTCTAGGCTCCAATCTGTCAACCCAGAGCCCAATGTGGGGCTCGAACTCATGAACCACAGGCAAAGTCGGAACTCAACCAACTGAGCCACCCAGGCACCCCGAGACAGCCTTAAAAGAGTATGCATACACCCTGATGAGGAACACAAGAACATGAATAGTGCATTTTATTTTGTTATGATTTTTTTCAAGTTATCCAAGTAATCTCTATGCCAACATAGGGCTGGAACTCACAACCCTGAGATCAAGAGTCATATGCTCTTCTGACTGAGCCAGTCCGGCACCCCTGAAGGATGCATTTTAGAAGGAGTTCTAGGGGGAAAAAAGTTAAATACCCTTTTGGGGTGTAAACAAATATGCTTCAGTCATCTGTAAAATCGGCTCATGTGGTGCCGTTGGGGAGGATGCAGGAAATTGGAACCCTGGAGCACTGTGGGTGGGGATGCAAAATGGTGTCACCACTACTGGGAACAACATGGTGGCTTCTCGGCAAATTAAACACAGAATTACTGTGGGATCCAACGATTCCGCTTCTGGGTGGTCTACACCCAAAAGAATCAAAAGCAGGGACTCAAAGTGATATTAGTACACCTCTCCCCATAGCAGCATTATCCACAATAGCTAAAATGTGGCAGCAACCCAAGTGTTGAATGAATGGATGAATGGAGAAGCACAATGTCAGTCAGTGGAATATTATCCAGCCTCAAAAAGGAAGGAAATTCAGGGGCTTTTGGGTGGCTGAGTCGGATAAGCGTCCAACTTCGGCTCAGGTCATGGTCTCGTAGTCCATGGGTTCAAGCCCTACGTTGGGCTCTGTGCTGACAGCTCAGAGCCTGGAGCCTGCTTCTGATTCTGCATCTCCTCTCTCTGCCCCTCCCCTGCTCACACTCTGCACTCTGTCTCTCTAAAATAAACATTAAAAATTAAAAAAAAATAGAGCTGATGAAGATGGTACATTTTATGTTGTGTGTATTTTACCACAATGAAAAAAAATCACCTTATGTAGAATTACCTCTTCCCCCAAATGGGTATGTAAGTTATTACTGCAATTAGTTTAAAGCCCTCTGAGCCCTTCCTGTCTGGCACTGAGGAGGTGTGGGCAGAGCCCACGTGATCACTTAGCACAAAACAGACCAAAGTGGGGTGAGAGGCGGCTGGAAGCTGGGCAGGGCGCCGGCCATAGGGCCATCCCTCATTCTCCGAGGTGGATGAGTGACAACTTCCTGTAGGGGATTCCGCACGTTAGCATCAGAGGGGCTCCTGGACAGTTTCGCATCTAGTGACAGGCCCTCACCACTCTGTGTTTTATCCAGGTTGCCTTTTTCCTCTACAACGGAGTATCGCTGGGTCAGTTCGTGCTGCAGGTAACCCATCCCCGGTACCTGAAGAACTCGCTGGTTTACCACCCACAGCTCCGCGCCCAGGCGTGGCGCTACCTGACATACATCTTCATGCATGCGGGGTGAGTACCTGCCGCCTTTTGCTCTAGCCACAGTTCCTATGGGAAACCGAGAGGTCCCGAGAGACTAGAATGAAATAAGGTTCCATTTATTTTTATCTTGCTGGACACAAGATTTGAGGAGGCTCCTTGAAACTTACCTACTACCAGAAGATATCAGTTCATTATTGACAGAGTATGGGAAAAGGGAGATAGGTGGAGGCAAATGTTAATGTAAGCCCACAGTGGGAACAGTGCACATGTAGGTTATAAGTTTGTTCTGAGCTTCCTAGCGGCCAAAGCAAAAAGGGAAGCACGGTTAGCTACCAGGTTCACTATCCACAAACTGTGTGTGTGTAAAGTGCCCCTATTAGTGAAATAAAGGACAGGTTTCTTGAAAGCACCTTTCTTCCAAGGTCATCTCCATAGGTGGTGAGGGTCTTTGAGGAATTCTAGTAATATTTCTAGTTTCTCTTGACCAGTCCATGTAGCCTCTTTCGGGTGTGGAATGCAGTCAGTTCTTACTGGTACCTTCTACCTCATGACAAGGACCCACTGCATGGCCAGGTGACCACGCAGGTCCCCCTCCCTTAAGGAGCATGGTCTTGGCTGCAGACTGTTTTGATGCAGGAAAAGCACTGAGCTGGGGAATCAGAATCCCTGGACACTGTACCTCTGTGGTGTCTTCGGCAGCCTCCCGAGGGAGAGAAGCGAAAGGGCTCACTGTTAGCCTGGGAAGAGTTGTGGGCGAGCCTGTCCCTGAGGGTGGACATGGGGAGAGGATCACGCTGGTGCCCGAGGCTCCATCATTCCTGTTCCTTAGCAGAAGGGCCCACAGTGGCCAAGAGGGAGCCGCACTGTGAGCCTCCCTTCCTGCTGAGCCTCCAGAGTGGCACGTGTGCAGCCCCTAACAGGCCACACTTGCTGAGAAGGGGCTTTAGGATGAAGAAACACACCGATGGTTCCCGATGGACGTCTCCGCTCTGACCCAGAGAGGGTGTTTAGTGCAGGCTGCTGCCTTGCCTGCCGCATCCCAGGCTTCCATCTGACAGGACTAAGGAGCAGAATGAAGGGGGAGCCTCATGCATGGGGCTTCTTGTGAACCAAGATCGAGAGACCGCAGGAACTGGGTGGGAAGAGGGGGTCTTTCCTGCGCAGGCTGCCCACGCCTGTGACTGCACAGTGGGTAAGACTGCCCACCTTATTTTCAGGGCTGACCTGTGGCCTTCCTTGATCTTTTGGAGTGAGGGACAAGAACAGACAGAGCCTCCAAAGCCTCTTTGTCCATTCTCTGCCTCTGGGAGCGAAAAGCCTGGAGGCCAAAGTGGACAGGGCACAGATGCTCTAAGCTGAGGTCCATAGTGGTGGCCTCAGGCCTTTCTCTGGCTATTGTTTCTAACAGGGCAGTGCCTGCCTGGGAGAGCCCTGGGAGGCATTTCCAGGTCTGCGATTTGGAGGGAGTGAGGGAGGGGCTCTTGGCTGGTGCTGCAGCAGACGGGAGATAAGGACAGCTGGCCCGCATCTGGAGAGAGCCCGGTAAGGTGACCTGTGACCCGGTGGCCCACTCTGGACCAGCGAATCCAGTGCGGTAGAAAGGAGGGAGCTCGGATTGGGAGGCAGGAGCCCTGGACTCTCCTCACCTGGTGACTTCTAGTCTCAGGCTCTCCTCTGTAAACCAAGGAGACAGGACCAGAAGCCCTCTGCCATCCCTCTGACTATGAATCTGATGCTAGTGGCCGGCTCTTTTCCAGTGCATTTTTCCGATGCTTCTAAGCCTTTGGCTGGCAGTGGGGGCTGGAAGACTCCAGGCATGATAGGAGGTTAGAACAGAGCCCCTTCTGTCTGAGCACCTTGCAGGTGCTCTCCTGGGGAGACAGCTGCTCACATGTGCCCGACATGGGACAGCATTTAGCCTCCAGGCAGGGCCCTGCTGGCCAGGATTAGGGCTGTGACTCAGGCCAGGGTCCAGACCCCTCATGAAGTGCTCTGTTACCCTATCATTTAAACAGCCCCAGGAACCTATAGAGATGCTGTGGGCTCCATTTACATGAGACAGTGGATGTTAAAGTGCTTTGTAACTTGAAAGCACACATTGACATAGTAACATTACAACTTTTTGCAATAACATAGCCACTCAGCTAGACACCATTTAGCAACAAGATCTGGTCACAGATGTATGATAGTATAAAAAGGAGAGTATTCCCAGGGTAAGAAAAGCCAACCCTGAGTGTTGGGAGGTAGAATGGGATTTTAAGGGATTTCATGAGATTTTAAGGGATAACTTTGAATTATTACATTCTAAGAAATATCTCTAATATTTACGGTTGTTTTTTATGTTTCTTTATTAATTTTTGAGAGAGAGAGAGTGAGCAGGGGAGGGGCAGAGAGAGAGGGAGAGAGAGAGAATTCCAAGCAGGCTCCATGCTGTCAGCACAGAGCCTGACTCAGGGCTCCATCTCATGAACTGTGAGATCATGACCTGAGCCAAAATCAAGACCCAGATGCTTAACTGACCGAGCCACTTAGGCAGCCGCCTAATGCTTGCATTTGTTTTGAAAATCTCTTTCTCTGTGAACATCGTAGCTCTAACAAATGCGTAGCGAGCCAGAGTAACTCCGTGGCCTGGTAAATGGAGCAGATTCTGCCCATCAGGAACCGGGGCTGTGTGACCGTAGGCCATGAGTGCCCCTCTCCGAGTCTTGGCTTCTCATGTGTCAGTGGACAGATTTGCTGGATCTTGGCCATGGTTAGGTGCCCCTCACTATGGCAGGTGCAGGCGTTCCCAAGCACTGCCCAGGCCCTGCACTGTTCCTTCCTGTCCAGGTGGCAGGCAAGGTGTGCCATTTCCAAGATGGTCTGTCTGCAGTGGAATTCCTGTCCCTTGGCCCCAGACCACGAGCTCCTCAAAGGCAGGTCTGGGGGCTTAGTCCCTGCTGGATTCGCGTCGTGGCACACAGTGTTTGATGAATGAGTGCAGTGGTCCTTCTGTACAGGATAGAACACCTGGGACTCAACGTGGTGCTGCAGCTCCTGGTAGGGGTGCCGCTGGAGATGGTGCACGGAGCGACCCGCATCGGGCTTGTCTACGTGGCTGGCGTTGCGGCAGGTAGGCAGGTGGGCCGCAAGTCCACAGGGGTGAACTTCCCCAGGGCAGTCGGGAGACCCCATGGGACTGGGCCAGCCCCAGGCGTCCCGCGATTCAAGACCCGCATCACCAAGGCTTCTGACTACCAGGGTCAGCAGATCTCTCCTGGAAAGGGGACCGCCATCCAAAGAGGGAGGCATGTGATGGCAAGAGGAGGAGACCAGGGCCCAGAACGGGCTGATTGCCTGGGGTTTCCATCTTTATACTGCCGTGTTGTAGCTGTGTGAGCTTGGGGAAATTCCTTAACCTCTCTTGGCCCCATTAGGTTTTAGGAGGGAACTAATAAGATCTGCCCAGAGGGTGTTGGGAGGGTGGCGTGAGGTGACAATTGGAGTAACCGTGCCATGTAAACTGTGCACGGGCACAGTAAGATCCCTGCAGGGACATCCAGGCCCGCCCACCAGGACAACACTTGCCCCCTTGATTGACCCGCTTCGGACAGGAAACAGGTCTGGCCTAAGAATAGTGAGCACTCGTGCCAGCTGGAGGAGACTGGGGCCCCAGCCGACTCTGCTCACATGGCGAAGGACCATGACCTTGAGGATGGCGGGCCCTGTGGCCGGCGGGTCTCCCCGTCTGCTTCCCTGGAGGGGAGGTTAGGTTGGCCGGGGTGAGCCGGGAGAGCAGACTGCATTTCTGCAGGAAGAGTCTGCACCAGCCGGGTTTCTGAACAGAGGAGTCTCCCTCGTGATGCTTCCAACTTTATAGCTGGCTTCTTTCTTTTTTAACAAGGTTTGCCGCCTCAGCTTTTCACCTTGACAGCTGTGCCCAAGGGAGCTTTGTGTGTATGTTTAAGTAAGATCTTAATCCTTTCTGAGTGGCATTAAAGTTGTCATCAGGAGAGCAGGGCAGCGTTGACCTTGTAAACAATGAGCAGACAGGGACCCTGGGAGTAACTGAAGTGGCTTCAGGAATCCAAGAGGAAAGGGTCCCACCCCCCACCCCCAACCCCATGCGGAGCTGGTCCGCAAGTTCACAAACCCTCAGCACGGGAGACCGGACCCTCACCTTCTTCATTGCTCTGTGTGCCACCTTGGACAGCACCACATCCTTCCCGCATCCAGCACCTTCCGCATCGTGAGGATCGCTGGGTGCCAGACTTAGCCGCCCACGCAGTTCCCAAGTCTTGACACCTGGAGATTTATAGCCACATTTTCTGTACCTAGATACCCAGAGACCCAGATGGTTAATGGTGAGGAACAGGAAAGACACTCCTAACACTTGCGGTTAGTAGTCAATTAGATGGGGGTGCCAGTAACCCAGAAGACAGAAGGAGGATTCAGGATGACTCAGGCCTCACCCAAACCAGATGGCACCCAGCAGGGAGGCAGTGCAGGTGTCCCCCCCCCCCCAAGGACAGGAGGGCAGAGTAGGATACCGTGCCAACCAGGCAGGGGGTGGTGGGGCTGTATCATAAAACAAGTAACATGTACCTTTCTGTCCGAGGCATTGATTCGGACCAGAGGGCACTCTGGTCATCATAAATCATGTCATTGATCTCCAGGATTGAGTTGATTGATCTGCCTGCACCCCTTCCTCCCTCTCTGTGTGCACCCCAGCGTGGGGAGGGGGCTCCGTTCCCAGCCAGCCAGACCCTGTGTGGATAGCCAGTCGTTCTCAAGGGCCCGTACATGCAGCCTGGATTTAATCCTCATGGCGACCCCTCGAGGCCGGTACTGTTCCTCTCCACTTGCTGCAGGCACAAACACTGAGCCTTAGAGTGTCTCGGGGGACCTGCTTGAGAAGAGCCGGCCCCAGACCCAGGCTGTCTGGCCCCGAAGGCTGTCTTCCAGCCACTACCATACGTTATGAGAACCAAAAGGTAGACCTTTCCTTGTGCAGGTGATTTATTGGCAGAAGCCAAGGAAGGTCTTTTTTTTTTAATGTTTCTATTTATTTTTTGAGAGACACAGAGAGACACTGAGAGAGCGCAGCAGGGGCGGGGTGCAGAGAGAGAGAGAAAATTACAAGCAGGCTCTGCACCCTTATCCCAAGGCCCAACCTGGGGCTCGAACTCACAAATTGTGAGATCATGACTTAAGCAGAGGTCAGACGCTAAGCAATTGAGCCACCCAGGCACCCCACCAAGAGAGGTCATAATAGACCTCAGACCCTACCCTTTGGCTCCCGCCCAATGAAAATATTGCAAAGGCAAGGCCACCACGCTTTGGAGCAATGACAGCCAGCCTCTGCTGGGATACTCTGGGCTGGCGATAGGGGATTCACATGCCCTATTGACAAATCTTATGAGGTGGTACCGTCACCCCCATTTCATCAGCGGTTCAGAGAGGCGAAATGACTGGCTTTATTTTCTCAGAAGGACAAAGAGGCTCTCGAAGTGAGTGGGAACCCATGCTTCTAACCAGTGCGTGAGACCCACGTGTCTCTCGCTTCTAGCTCATAATCACATGGCTAAGATTTAGGTGCTTTAAAAGCTGGTATGTTAAGGGCTCCAGCAAGCTTTTCATACAGATTATATAGATGATGAGCCATGTGGGCACCCCAGAGACTTAACGCAGGGTTTGGCATATGTTAGGCAACAAATATTGTAGAACAAAGGAGAGAATACATACATACATAACGTTATATTGATTAAAGGTAGATGTTCTGCTGTTTCTATTTGGATTTTTTTGTTTTAATGGCCGAGGGAGACGTTAGAAACACCTGCTTTAAATTATTTCAGGCTAATGTTATCGCAGCTGTGCATTATGATAAAGTCACCTATTTATCTGCGTGCTGGTGTGGGCCCAGAACTTTCTCGAGAGAGTTCAGAGCCCCAACCGGAACTAGTCCCTTGGCCTGCTGCCATGCAGAGGTGTGTGTCACTCCCGCTTACCATTCTGTCCCCATCCTCTGCCCCCATGACTCCTGGGGCCTTCATGCTGGCCTACGGAATGGTCCTCCGTCAGGCTAGGTTCCAGACAGCTTGTCCGGAATCCTGCCGCCGGATGGCCTTTATGACTAGATCGATGTGCATACATGCCCTTGCTCAGGGTCCCTCTAGCCCAGGGCTAACCTGCAGCCACTTGAGGAAAATCTTTCTGCCGCACATGGAGCACCGGCGAGTCCAGATTGTTACCTTCAGGATTCTAGAACCAGGATCCAATCCTTGGATCCTAGACCTCAGGATCTCGGGCTGTTGAGTCTCTGACCTGGAAGAAACTCCCTCTTTTTTTTTTTTTTAATTTTTTTAGTCTTTATTTTGAGAGACAGAGACAGAGTGAGCTGGGGAGGGGCAGAGAGAGAGAGAGAGACAAAGAATCTGAAGCAGACTCCAGGCTCTGAGCCGTCAGCACAGAGCCCGACGCAGGGCTTGAACCCACGAACCCTGAGATCATGACCTGAGCTGAAGTCATACGTTTAACCGACTGAGCCAACCAGGTGCCCCCAGAAGGAACTCTTGAGATCCCCTCCGGTGGGTGCCAAATTTTACGCCCCAGGCCCCACTGCTACTCAGCCCTGGGCTGTCTGTGCTCCGCTGCGTGGGGGTAGGGGTGTGGGTCAGGCTTCCTTTGAAAAAGAGGGTTTCACCGCTCAGGAGTTGGAAAGCCTTAGACCTCTTTTTGTCACAGATGTGAAAGCTGAAGCCCAAAGAATGCGAGGGCTGTGCCCAAGGTCATGTGACTAGCCAGCCACGCCCCCATTCCAGACTCCTGCCACAATCCCACACTGACCCCTGACCCTGGGGTTGAGGACCCCGCTTTCCATGGGTCGGGTGACAGAAAGGTCAGTGTGGGGAGGCCGGACCCTTGGGGCTTCCTCACTGCTTCTCTACCGCTGTGCTCCCACCACCTCCGGGAGGCAGACAGACCAGAAGCTGGGCCTGCTAGAGGAGAGGCCAGCCCAGGGAGGCTGGGGCTCCTCTGTCCACGCGGTAATTAATGAGTGGCTCTGAGCGGGCAGCCGCAGCCCTGCAATGCAGCCTTCCTTGCCGGCCCTGCTGGGGAGAGCGTGGGAATCCTTTGTCATGCAGATCCCACTGCCTGTCTGTTTGCCACCCTGAGGTTTTTTTTCCCTCTGTTATATATGGCTGACCCCTTGGCTAGGCAGTAAAAAAAAGAAAATTATCTGACAATAGATCAATACCTAATTAAAGCTAGAGGGAAGCATGAAAGGGGAGAAGAAAGATGTATAGTCAACCGGGAGGGGAGAGGGACTTGGGAGTTCTCGTTCATGATGGTGCTTTTCCCTGGGAGATCTCATGCCCCTTGAGACCAAGGATTCGCTGGGCCGGGGGATCTCTTACTTGAAGGATCCCAGTGGGCTGAGGGACCTTGAGAGAGGCCTGAGGGGGCAGGGAGGGGGAGAGGGCGGATGATGATGCTCTCAGGGTTCTCCGTGCCCCCGTGTGTCGGGCACCCTGGTGCCTGGCCTGAGCCCAGCCTCCTCTCTGGACCCTCCATCTCTAGAGCCTGCAGTCTGACCTTCTGCCCGTGCCTCCTGTCTCCACCCAGGCAGCGGCTAATTGGGTCCTGAGCCTGCGGGCATCTTCCAGTGGTGGTTTGTGCGTGCTCACGCAGGCCAGCCACCTCTCAGCCTCTGAGCCCTGGGCTCTACCTCCCGGTTATTTTTAGTCTCGCGTGTCCTTCCCTGGAAGCCAAAGCATTGATCACACTTAAATGAGACCAGAACAATACATTTCCCTTCTCCTTTCTGCCCAACTTCCCTGCCAGCACAAAAGTTTGTCATCCCCCAGACCAACAGTCTGCACCCTTCCTTTTCCCCAGAGGGTATGACATCATCTCCCTCTTCCCTGGGACTTTTCAAGGACATTTTTCCTCCAGTGGAACCCCCACTCTAGATTCTGCTGGCCTTTTGTCTGTCTCTCGGCTGGAGGGAGGTCAGAGGTGAAGCCAGGCAGTTGAGCAGGGAGAGTGATGGTGGGGGTTGGGGGCTGACCTCCCTCTGTAGCAGTTTGGGGAGTGGCTTGCTATGCCCAAGAGTGTGGGCTTTGTGTCAGCAAAGCTGGGCTCAAATCCTGGTTCCAGCCCTGCCTACCGAGTGACTCCGGGTTCAGCGGCCTCACCTCTGCAGTTCCCCTTTCCTCAAGGGGCAGTCGGGGGGGTTAAAGGGGCCTATATAAGTAACGCATGTGGCCAGCACGTGACACCCAGCGGCCGCATGGCAGCCGCTTCTGCAGTAAGTGCTGCTACTATTTGTTATTGCTCAGAACCCTGAGGTGGCGAGAAGTGGTGCAGATCTGCAGTTACAGGCGGATGGCCCTTTCCCTCCACTGGGTCTTCTGTAAAAGTTTGAATCCGATGGCTCTTTCAAGCCATGAATTAAGCCTGTAGGAGGCTCCAAGGGACTCTGGATGAAAGGAAGAGGAGACGGAGCCTTTGCTCCGGGGTCTTACCCCCGAGGCTGCTGTGTGCGAAGGCCTGGGGCAGGGGTGGGGAGTGTGTGCCAGCCCCCTTGAGCTCCCGATGTCTCTCTGTGCCAGGGTCCTTGGCCGTGTCTGTGGCTGACATGACTGCACCAGTGGTGGGCTCCTCCGGAGGCGTGTACGCACTCGTCTCCGCCCATCTGGCCAACATCGTGATGGTGAGCACCTCCTGTCCCAGCGTGCCTCTCTTGGCGTCCCCTCTGCATGCCCATCCTCGCTGGGGATCTTTGTCGACTCCTCAGCCCAGGCCCGGAAAGGCCAGGCAGACCCGGCTGGCATTAGTTCACAGACACTGCTCACTTTCTGCAGGCTGCTTTCAAATGGGGCCGTTCCATATACGAATCCTATTTTCTCCTTCTCGCCTGTGAAATTACTCATTTCCGTATTCTGCCCCTTTCCCATCCAACTTAAAAAAATTTTTTTAATGTCTTTATTTTTGAGAGAGAGAGAGAGAGAGAGAGAGAGACAGCATGAGCAGGGGAGGATCAGAGAGAGAAGGAGTCACAGGACCTGAAGACAGGCTCCAGGCTCTGAGCTAGCTGTCAGCACAGAGCCTGACGCGGGGCTCGAACCCATGAACTGTGAGATCATGACCTGAGCTGAAGTCGGATGCTCAACTGACTGAGCCACCCAGGTGCCCCCCCACCATCCAACTTTTAAAAGTATCATAGTAGGGGTGCCTGCCTGGCTTCATCAGTAGAGCATGCGGCTCTCGACCATGGGGTTATGAGTTCAAGCCCCATGTTGGGACCAGAGCTTAGTTTTAAAAAAAGACAATTTCAGGGGCACCTGGGTCACTCAGTCGGTTAAGCTTCCAACTCCCTCGATTTTGGCTCAAGTCATGCTTTCACCGTTCATGAAGCCCTGCATCAGGTTCCACGTTGATAGTGCAGAGCCTGTTTGGGATCTTGTGTCTCCCTCTCTCTCTGCCCCTTCCCTGCTCACCTCACTCTTTCTCAAAACAAATAAATAAACATTAAAAGATAAATGAGTTAATTTGGGGCGCCTGAGTGGTTCAGTTGGATGAGCATCGGACTTCGGCTCAGGTCATGATCTCACAGTTTGTGGGTTTGAGCCCCGCGTCAGGCCCTGTGCTGACAGCTCAGAGCCTGGAGCCTACATCAGATTCTGTGTGTCCTCTCTCTGACCCTCTCCTACTCACACTCTCTCTGTCAAAAATGAATAAACATTAAAAAAATAATAATTAAAAAGGGTGCCTGGGTGGCTTAGTCGAGCCACCAACTCTTGATTTTCCCGCAGGTCATGCATGATCTCTTGGTTCATGAATTCCAGCCCCACATTGGGCTCCGTGCTGACAGTGCAGAGCCTGCTTGGGATTCTCTCTCCCTCTCTCTCTGCCGCTCTCCTGCTCTTTCTCTTTCTCTCAAAATAAATAAATAAACTTTAAGGAAAATAATAAAAAATGTAGAAGAGACAACTTTGAAAGCATTACAATCCTTGGCCACTAGCATGTATCATAACTGTAATCTGTTGTTTGTCACAGATAATTGAAACTAAAGAGATCTCATAAAAATTCTCAAAAGGGAAAGGAGCTTCTAAGAGTTTAAATGATTTGTCCCCAGTCACAGTGAAGGTTATGGCAAAACCGGGACTTGAACCCATATATCCTGACAGCCAACAGGTGTCCTTCCTGTGCGCCAGCCTCTCGCGGTGTCGGGACATGGCCATTCCTTTCCCATGCTCTTTTTTTGCCTTTTCCTGAAGGGCATTCTCTCTCTCTCTCTCTCTTTTTTAAGATTTTGTTCCTTAAGTAATCTCTATGCCCAACATGGGGCTCGAACTCACGACCCCGAGACCAGGAGTCCCATACTCTGCTGACCGAGCCAGGTGCCCGTACTGAGAGGCATTCTAGTGCACTAGCTGAGCGCCCAGGCTCTGGAGCCAGTCGGCCCAGATCTGAGCTCCTTACTTCCTAAAGAGGGACCTTGGGCAACTGCACTGTGCCTCAGTTTCTACCTCTGTGAAATGAGATGATATTGATAAAGGAGATAAAGTGAAAATAACCACTCAATATAGATGTTAACTCCCTATTCCTCCCAGAAGAGGCCAGAGTGGACTCTGAATGGAGACAGAGTCTACAGAGAGAAACTGGAATCGGTCTGATAGTCTCAGAGGAGGCCAGAGTCCTTGCTTCAGAGGCTGTGGGAGGAGGGAATCCCCTCTAGGGAGAGCCCAGGCTTACTCACCCCCATGCCTAGCACAGTGCTGGCCAAATCGTAGGTGGTACCAAGTAAAATGTTTTTAAGGTTAAAAAAAAGTCTTTATTTATTTTGAGAGAGCGCCCACGTGTATAGGTGGGGGAGGGGCAGGGAGAGGGAGAGAAAAATCTCAAGCAGGCTCCATGCTCAACACAGAGCCCCGTGGGGCGTTCCGTTCGATCCCATGGCCCTAGGATCATGACCTGAGCCAAAATCAAGAGTTGAATACTTAACCAACTGAACCACCCAGATGCCCCAGCTTTTTTAAAGTACCTGCAATGTGGGGCTCTAACAACCCCGAGATCCGGAGTCGCACTTTCCGCCCGCAGAGCCAGCCAGGCGCCCTCCCCCGACCCCCAACTAAATTTTGAATGAAGGCAGGGAAGAAGGAATGAGCAGTGTCTAGAAAAGGCATAGCTTCCCCCCAGGGTCCTCCTGTTCTCACCTCCCTCCTCTGTCACTGTCTTCACCCACGTGGCGGATGTGTGAAGGCTGTTACAACGTCTGGAGTTCCTAAATTCTCCCATTTCTTCCTTATTATTTATTGCCACTGTCACCTGCCAGGCTCGACACCATCCCTTTCCTTTTCGCCAAAGCCCCCTTTGTACATAGAGAGCTGGAGAGGGACAGAGGGAAGGAAAGGAGGGTGGGGGGAGGGATGGACACACAGACACCTACGGCACTTATAACTCCTCTGAATCTGGGCAACTTCACGTAGCACCTGGGGCGACACAGCAAGGGGAGGAAAGCTGTGTGGACGCGCGCGTGTGTGTGTGCACGTGGGCTTACACATGCGTGAGTACGCACACGCGGCCCGGTCTGCTGAGGAACCTGCCAGCACAGGGCTGCCTCGCACAACCCTTTTAAATGGGTCATTCTGTAATCGGTGCCAAAGCTTTCCCCAGACACAGCTTTTTCTCTGAATTCCATCTCTGCCACTCCCCCTCCCCCTGCCCCAGTTCCTTTCTGGAGGGGATGGAAATGCTAACAGTCCCCCTCCCCCCAAGGTGTGCACGTGAGTGAGGGGACTGACCACCATTAAGACGGGGTAGACAGGAGTTCATGGAGATGCCCCGTTTCCACCCCCTTCCCCGCAGCATGGGAAACAGTCCTGAGGCCCCAGAAGGTCCCACGGTGAGGGCAGACCACCCCAAGAACCACGGAGTGGGGCATGGCGGTTGAGGAGGGAGGTGTGAAAGCAGTCTTGTTCAAGTTTACACTTCTTTCTGGAAGTGACCGATGGCCCGTGATGAGCATGGATGAGCAGTCCCATCCAAGAGCCTCCTGCCCTTCCAGAAGGACATGGCTTTTGCTGACCAGTTGGGAGCATCGCGGTCCCTAGAGCGTGACTTCCCTAGAAAGTTGTGTGATGCTTATTTGATGGTGAAGAAAACCTCATTTTCTCATTAGAAAGGTTGGTTTCCTATCAACAAGAGGCCGCCTTTACCCAAATTAGCTCAGCGCCCAGCATGTCAGAGATGCATTAGGATGAACCATAGACAATGGCCATTTCTGTCTGTTAGAAGCATTGAAACGTTGGCAGTTTCGTGCAGTTCCATCCAATAGATACGCTAGAATTTTAAATTCCCAAATGAAGGGGGGGGGTGCCGCGCGCATGCGTGCGCAAAGAAGCACCTTGTCAGAATAGACAGGAGAAACAGCATGATGGTCACAGAATCTAGATGTGACTACTGGACTCACCATCTTAAAAGCTGTGACTTCTACACTTCTCAGGGCCTCCGTTTCCTCATCTGCAGCGCCTTTTCCACAGGGTAGTTGTGAGACAGACATGGAAAGGATGGCTGTGAAAATGCTTTCCATGTAGCACATCACCATGCAGCTGGGAGGTCCTGCGTGTGCGTGTGTGTGTGTGTGTGTGTGTGTGTTTACATATCCTTGAATACATATAATTTTGTATGTTTATTGGGATGCCTGGGTGGCTCAGTCAGTTAAACCTCCAACTTAAGGGGCACCTGGGTGGCTCAGTTGGTTGAGTGTCTGACCTCGGCTCAGGTCATGATCTCATGGTTTGTGGGTTCAAGCTCCATATCAGGCTCTGTGCTGACCGCTAACTGAGAGCCTGGAGCCTCCTTCGGATTCTATGTCTCTGTCTCTCTCTGCCCCTCCCTTGTTCATGCTCTGTTTCTCTCTGTCTCTCAAAAATAATTAAATGTGGAAAAAAAAAAAACACAACCCCGACTTCAGCTCAGCTTGTGAGTTCAAGCCCCATGTCGGGCTCTGTACTGACAGCTCAGAGCCTGAAGCCTGTTTCAGATTCTCTGTCTCCCTCTCTCTCTGCTCCTCCCCATTTATGCTCTGTTTCTCTCTCCTTTAAAAATAAATAAACATAGAAGAAGATTTTTTCCTGTTTATCAATATTGTCTGTTACTTATAGCGAGCAATTAGAAAATGTGTCCTTTTTACTTCATATACAAAATAGAAACTGTTCAGCACTTCTGTTCTCAGGACTGTCTAAGTGAGAGATTCCACCTTAAATGAAAGCCTGTTCTGTTGTTCATAAAAACTCTCTGGGTTCCAGGGGTGCCTGGCTGGCTCCGTCAGCGGAGCATGCCACTCTTGATCTCAGGGCTGTGAGTGGGAGCCCCATGTTGGACTTAGAGATTACTTAAAAACAAAATCTTGGAGCAGCTGGGTGGCTCAGTCAGTTGAGCATCCAACAATGCTTGATTTCAGCTCGGTTCATGATCTCACAGTTCATGAGATTAAGCCATATGTCAGGCTTTGTGCTGACAGTGTGGAGCCTGCTTGGGATTCTCTGTCTTCCTTGCTCTCTGCCCCTCCCCTGCTGCCATGCATGTGTGTGCTCTCTCCTCTGTGTCTCAAAATAAACTACAGAAATAAATAAATAAAATCTTTTAAAAACACACATACTCTAAGTTTCAAAAAGCTTGCAGTTTACATCAAGGGAATAAGTTCAGAAAATATTGCAACAGAAAAAAACTGGATAGCATGAAAGACTTGTTATCAAGACTTCTTAGCTTATTTTTTTATTTAAAAATTTTTTTAAGTGTTGTCTAGTTTTGAGAGAGAGAGAGAGAGAGACAGAGTGTGAGCAACAGGGGCAGGGAGGGCAGAGATAGGAAGACACAGAATCGGAAGCAGGCTCCAGGCTCTGAGCTGTCAGCACGGAGGCCGATGTGGGGCTTGAACTCGCAAACCATGAGATCATGACCTGAGTTGAGGTCAGACGCTTAACTGACTCTGCCACCCACGTGCCCCAAGACTTCTTAGCTTAAAGACTAGAAGTATTAAGATAAACATAATTGAATAATTTATTAATTGCCTTTTGCTGGGGCCCACAGGCCAGAGTTCCATTATTTAAAAAAAAATTTCTAACGTTTATTTATTTATTTTTTAGAGAGAGACAGAGCATGAGTGGGTAAGGGGCAGAGAGAGAGAGAGAGAGAGAGAGAGAGACAGAGACAGAATCTCAAGCAGCTCCAGGCTCTGAGCTGTCAGCACAGAGCCCGACACAGGGCTCGAATTCACAAGCTATGAGATCTTGATCTTAGCGAAGTCAGGTGCTTAACCTCCTGAGCCACCCAGGTGCCCCCTGAGTTCCATTATTACATATACAAGATACTTACTTACACTCTGCTCTATGCGATAGATGTTTCCCTAAAATGTTCGAGATCTCAGTTTTCACAACGGGACCATCTTGTCAGAGCACAAGGGAAGCGCGTTGTCTAAAAGACACCGGAGATCCCTGTGTCATAAGGTTCATTTTATTACTAAAAATCCTTTCACAGGACAAATAATTGCTCCCCAGTTTGTCTGTGTCATGCTTTCCTCTTTCCTGTGCTGGGTTTTCTTAAAGTCTTTTACAGGAAACCGCTTCCCACCGGATTTGCGAAGCTATGAAGCTTCTGCCTGGGTTCCTGTCTCTGAGCTCTTAATGGGTTGGGTGAGCGAGATGCCCAGGGGACTGGATACCCCCTTGTTCGCTGAGGGTGAGTTCTTTCTCACCCTGCAAGGCTCTGGGAGAGAAAAATTAAAAGGGGCTGCAAGGGACGTGTGTGCCCTGGGGCCGCAGGCGTTTCCACATTTATAGCAGCAGCAGTGCTGGCTGTGGGGAGCTCTCTTTCTTTCCTCCTGTTGTTTCACTGCTGTTCATTTTATCAGAGGGAATAATGAGTCCAGGAAATGAAGCAGCTGGTGGGAAGGGGTGACTGGAGTTTAACCCCTCAACTGCTGGAAGGCTAGTCATTTCCCCATGTTCACTCAGCTTTGGAGGCAGGTGGAATGGCCAGCGGGGACAGCCGGCACAGACAGACAGAATGGGACCCTGTCTCAGAAGTGCGGCCAGATGGAGCCCTAGTGACCTCGACATTAACTTACCGTGACCTTGAATCAACCCTCCTCGACTCTCCCTCTGTTTCTTCTTCTCCCTTGTCTCAGGTCTAGATGATCATATCAGACACTTAAATGACGCTTACCACATGCCAGGCAACGTTCTTAGTGCTTTATGTGTCTGAATTCATTTTACCTTCACGACCCATGAGGTAGGCACTAATGTTGCCCCAGATTTACAAATGAAGACCTTAGCCAAAGAGGAGTTCTGAGCCACCTCACTGCTGGCCTTACCAGACCAAAAATAAAGACAGTGATTTTGAAGACAAACCCCAGATAGGGCCTGAAGGAGGTTTGGACCTCAGCTGAAGGAGAGAGCAGCCAATATATTCTAGACTGATTTTGCCTGGTGTGATCACTCAGGACACAGTGAAAGAGATGCTGTCATTAGGTAAGATATTCTTTCATAGGTTTTATTTTTTACTTATTTTATTTTTTATTAAAAAAATTTTTTTATCATTTTTTTTTTGAGAGACAGAGACAGATCATGAGCAGGGGAGGGGCAGAGAGAGAGGGACACACAATCAGAAGCAGGCTCCAGGCTCTGAGCTGTCAGCACAGAGCCCTACGTGGGGCTCAAACCCACAAACTCAGATCGTGACCTGGGCCGAAGTCAGATGCTTAACTGACTGAGCCACCCAGGTGCTCCTTATTTTTTATTTTAGAGAGAGAGAATGAGTAGGGAAGAAGGACAGAGGGAGAAAAAAAGAATCCCAAGCAGACTCTGCACTCAGGCGCCCCCAGAGGGTTTTTATGAGGAAAAGGAATATTGGAAGTGTTCTGCATCACTGTTTTTCCTTGTGGTAAAATACAGCATAAAATTTACCATCTTAACCATTTTTAAGTATACAGTTCAATTGTGTCTAGTACATTCTCACTGTTCAGAACTCTTTATCTTGCAAACCCGAAAAACTCTGTGCCCATTCCCTGTTCTCCCTCCCACAGCCCCTGGCAGCCGCCTTCTGCTTGACGTCTCCATGAATCGGCCCTTCTCCTACAGTATTTGTCCTTCTGTGACTGGCTTGTTTCACTGAGCGTAATGTCTTCAAGGTTTGTTCGTTAGAACAGATCAGAAATGCCTTCCTCTTTAAGCAAATAACATTCCCTTGTATCTCCATCCATCCATCCAGGAACAACTGGTTTGCTTCCACTTCTTTTGGGTGTTGGGAGTAAGACTGCTAGGAACGTGGGTGTCACTTTTAGGGGAGAATTAGCATCTGTGGTGGACATGACAGGGAGGCAAAGCCTGGCCGGATGAGAGCAGGAAGAAGTTTTCAGTGGTTAGAGCCCCTTCACAGGGCTGCCCCAGGGGTGCCACAGGGGTGGGAGGGCCATTTTGTCAGCAGCTCGGCAGCAGGTGCCCCTCTGTGGGCGGAGCTGCTCCATCTGTCAGGGACTCCCGAGGCCCTGCCCATCCTGCCATTGCATCCCAGAGAGGAACTGAGCGGCCGCCCGCCGTCTAGGTTAGATTGTGTTGCCAGATCCCAGTAAGGGCCCTCATTCCTGTTCCCTGTTTTCTGCTAGGGCAGGTGATAACATTGCCTGCCATCGGCTTCTTAGCATAGGACATGCCAGCAGGCGAAGATGAGCCTCCCCTACCTGAAGAGGGGTCGAGGTTCGCTCACCTCACCTTATGTGAGGACGGCGTGCCGGTCAGCGAAAAATAATGGGGGTAAGGGAGGCGATGGGCAGGAAGCCGAATGCCTTCTGCAGGATTTCCCCCTCTTCTTGGCAGATGCCCCTCATAAATGTTATTGTATGTGCCGGTGCGTGGGGCCTTGGTAAACACGTGTGTTCCCCCAGCATCAAAGGGGTGCGAGACGTGCCCTCAGCTGGGCCCGGGCCAGGCCAAAAAGGCAGAGTGGGTGGGTGGGAGGGAACTGAAGCCCCCGGCTCTGCCCAGGAGCCTCCTTCCCTGTGGCCAATGTGTGCCAGGGAGATTCCGGGCTCGCCCCCAAGCGTGCGTCTATGTAAATGACATGGTGCTTCGAATGCACTGCAGGAGACCCCTCAAAGGAACCCCGTGGCGAAGTCTTGTAAAGTGAACAATCCCTTTGTAAGGCGGATAATTGTACTCTGTCTGCTTTGGAGGCTCAGAGTGTTCTGAAGTTGTCAGGGGAAAGAGCGATTTGTTTGAAAGGCCCTCTGGCTCCCCGCTTTTCCAGTGCCTGATCCTGCAGAGCGTCCCCTCCGAGTGACGTGAAGCCCCCGTTTGGACCTCTCAGGCATAGGAAACTGACGACGCCAGGATGGGGTGGTCCATCTTTGGACAGCTCTACTTATTAGAAATGGAAACATCCTGAGCTTAAAAAAAAAAATTCTCTGATGTTTTCATCCATTGAGCCTTCCATTTACAGGTTACACTGTGCCCTTTCCTTGTGGTGACTCATTTGATACTTGATAACAGTGAACTTGACCCTGGGTCTTCTCCTTATCCATTTCTCATATGCAAGGTTTTGATTTCTTTCCTCATCCTGATGGTTCTGTGTTGCCTTTGCCTGGTTGGTGCCCCGCAAACATGAGACCCAGCGATTCGCGTAGCTCTCCGGTGTCATCTGCTCGTGTAGAGGGGGGTAGGGACCTCCTCCCCCTAGATCTGGATTCTCTTCCTCTGTGAGCACAGCTCAAGGGCTTCCCTAACAGTCATAGGTTTACCGTTGCCTAAAATCCCATGCTGGCGTGCAGTGCGACCAAATGTAACTCCTCCACTCAAGACATAATGGAGACTTTTTTCAAATGTCAGGTGTCTTGTTCTTTCTTTTCTTTTTTTTTTTTTTAAATGATCTCCTTGTTCTCGGTCTTTTTTTTTTTTTAATGTTTTATTTATTTTTGATACAGAGAGAGACAGAGCATAAGAAGGGGAGGGCAGAGAGAGAAGGAGACACAGAACCAGAAGCAGGCTCCAGGCTCTGAGCTAGCTGTCAGCACAGAGCCCAATGCGGGGCTCGAACCCACAGATGTGAGATCTGACCTGAGCTGAAGTGGGAGGCCTAACCCACTGAGCCACCCAGGCGCCCCTCTTTTCTTTTTTTAAAAAATTTTTTATGTGTTTATTTTTATTTTGAGAGACAGAGAGTGAGGGGGGGGCAGAGAGAAAGGGAGGCACAGAATCTGAAGCGAGCTCCAGGCTCTGAGCTGTCAGCACAGAGCCTGATGTGGGGCTCGAACCCACGGACTTTGAAATCGTGACCTGAGCCAAAGTCGGACGCTTAACTGACTGAGCCACCCAGGTGCCCTCCCCCCGTTTTTTTATTTCGAAGAGAGAGAGGCAGAAAGAAAGGGAGGGCGAGAATCCCAAGCAAGCTCATCATACAACCTGACGCAGGGCTCCAGCTCATGAATTGGGAGAACATGACTTGAGCTAAAACCAAGAATCATATGCTTAACCGACTGAGCCACCCAGGTGCCCCTTAATGTCAGGTTTTCTTTTCTTTTTTTTTAACTTTTTAAAAAGTGTTTTATTTATTTTTTAGAGCGAGAGAGAAAAAAAGAGATCACACATGTGAGCAGGGGAGGGGCAAAAGAGAGGGGGACAGAGGATTTGAAGTGGGCTCTGCACTGACAGGTTGACAACAGCAAGCCCAGTAGGGGCTCACAACCCTGAGATCATGACCTGTGTCGAAGTTCAACACTCAACCAACTGACCCACCCAGGTGCCCCGATGTCAGGTTTTCTTAACCAAGATATGTGGAGAGGTGGTCAGATCTGGAACTAATGGAACTTTCTCCTTTTTCTGTAGAACTGGTCAGGCATGAAGTGTCAGTTCAAGCTGTTACGGATGGCTGTGGCCTTGATCTGTAGTAAGTACTGACGGGGCAGGCTGGGTGGGATGGAGGCCCGCGCAGGCCCGGAGGATATAATGATAGCACAGCCCCTGCCCTGGAGGGGTGTGTGGTCAAGGGAAAAAGGGAGACGAGTCAACAGTGCATGAGAAAGTGGAGCTGTTAGGAGAAGTCTTAACCTTCCTTAAACTCTTTATTGACATAATATGGAACCAGAAAGGTGCGAATGGGTATCCAGCTCAATGGCCAGCACCCAGACTAATAATCTTGCAGGTCATGGGGAGATCTCCTGTTAGAAGCTAGAGATCCCTTGGGAATGCAAACTGGTGCGGCCACTCTGGAAAACAGTATGGAGGTTCCTAAAAAAATTAAAAATAAAACTACCCTATAGCCCAGCAACTGCACTACTAGGTATTTATCCAGGGGATATGGGTGTGCTGTCTCGAAGGGGCACGTGCACCCCAATGTTTATAGCAGCGCTATCGACGATAGCCTAAGTATGGAAAGAGCCCAAATGTTCATCAACGGATAAATGGATAACGAAGACGTGGTACACACACACACACACACACACACACACACACACACATACACACACACACACTAGAGTATTACTTGGCAGTCAAAAAGAATGGAATCTTGCCATTGGCAACTATGTGGTTGGACTGGAGGGAATTATGCAAAGCAAAGTTAGTCAAAGAAAGACGTATATGACTTCACTCATAGGAATTAAAGATACAAAATAGATGAGCATAAGGGAAAGGAAGCAAAAATAATATAAAAACAGGGAGGAGGACAAAAACATAAGAGACTCTTAAATACAAAGAACAAATAGAGGGTTGCTGGAGGGGCTGTGGGAGGGGGATGGGCTAACTGGGTAAGGGGCATGAAGGAATCTACTGAAATCACTGTTGCACTGTGTGCTAAGTAACTTGGATGTAAATTAAACAGTAAATATTTTGTAAAAAGAAGCTAGAGACCCTTTCCCCAGGATAATGCACATCACTGTTGCACTGTGTGCTAAGTAACTTGGATGTAAATTAAACAGTAAATATTTTGTAAAAAGAAGCTAGAGACCCTTTCCCCAGGATAATGCACACTCACTTGCAGTGTAGCAGGTTCACAGGCCATAACTAATCCGTGAACCCCTGTGTCTAGGGTGTGGTGGGGTCCTCATCGGGAGAAGTCAGTTCTGCCTGCAGGGGTCATTTTGAGTATCCAGGACAGGCAGGTGGTCACCGCAGAGACAGGGTTCAAGAGGACATTCCAGGCAAAGATGCGGCATGAACAAAGATACAGTGCGTGGAGGCTCACGGCTATCAAGTCAGTTGGCAAGAGTTAATTGAGGTTTGGGACTGTGTGTGTCAGTGATCGGAGAGTATAGAAGTCTGGTCACAGGGGCCGTAAATGCAAAGAGAAAGGTTGGACTTCGTCCTGGATGCGCAGTGAGGCCGCTGGAGGGCTTTAAAGAGTTACTGGCAGATTCGAGATTCAGGAGACCAGTCAGGCTCAGAGTAGAGAAGGAGTTGGGGAGGTGGGGAAGGAGATAAGAGGCCTTATAAGAGGCTCATTCTGAGGTGATGAGCCTCTTCCAAAAGCGATGGAGGCAGAGAGAAGAGGGGGCACATGGTCAGTCCTCAGAACATGGCCATGATGAGGGTATTTTAAATAAGGCTTGGTTTACAGGCAGACGCCGGAGGCACAGACGCTGCTGGTCCAGGGCCACCCAGCTGGCGGAGATAGAGGCAGAATTCAGAGCCAGCTTGTGCCGTTTCTAATGCCCGCTCTTTAGCCAGGCTGAGCGGGAGCACGTGGGCTGTCACCTGCTACACGGGGAAGTGGGGGATGAGCCAGACCAGACATGAGCCTGTGTGGACTGCACTTCCGTCCACTTCCACATTTCCTACTCAAAAGCCCACAGATCCTTTGAGTCGGGGCAGTGGGGGACAGTGGGGTGCAGTGGAGTGGGGACCAGCTAAGCATTGCTTCCCTGTCTGCTCAGACTCTGAGTTTGTATGCAAGGAAGGGAGGAGAAGCCTGAATCTTGCTGTTTAAAAAAGTCCCAACTCTAAGCATCATAAAAACGAAAATGCTGTTTTAGGAGGTGGGGACCAGTGTTTTAAACCTCCTTTGTGCACCCAGGGCCTGGGGAGGGGGTCAGGGAGGGCTCAGTGTCGGTTCCTGGCTGCTGCTCCTTTTCTGCCATCTATTGGCCATCCTTGGAGTTGCAGGGCCCGGGCCAGAAGACCAGGCAATTCCCAGAGGGAATGCTCATCCCGGAGTGGTTAAGGTGGATAGAGGCACCGTGGCTTCTTAAATGGTAACTGAACAAGAAAATTCACCTCAAAGGACTTCCTTTCAAGCTGTCAAATTTGCCTTGGTTTCCTCATCTGTAAAATGGTGATGATTTGCCCTCAGTGGCATTTAGTGGGGGGCAATGAATTGGCTGTTTCCCCGCGACTACCCTTTCAGGGGAGTACATCCCATTGGACTGGCTGACTCAAGTTCATGCAAGAAGAATGAGTTGGAGAATGGGATGGGGCCTTTTTAGACTCTGTTGAAATTCTAGTGCTTTGTTGGGACTGTTTATTTCCTCTCCTTCTTTGTCCTTTTCTCCCTCCATCCCTTGTTTCCAGTCACAAAAGCATGGGTTCTGAGGGTTCGCTAACGGTTTTGAAGCAATACTGAAAACCCTTTATAAACTGTCAGGTGCTGGCTTGTACTGAAGTTGTTACTAATGCCCCAGCAGTGTGGCCTGCTACGTAGAGGCTTAGACTGTACAGATGGGGAAACTGAGCCTCTAGGACTCATGAACGCAGCGGGGTCAGGGTCCTCGGGCTCCTGTACAAGCTGTCCGCTCTGCCTGGAATGTTTTTGCTTCTTAGGGTCTTCTCTTGATATTTCATATCTCTGTTCAGATTTCACATCTCTAGCAAGATCGTGCCTGATTCCCCAAACCAAAGGATCCCCCTCCTCACACCCAGCATCGATGTAAAGTTATTTTCTCCCCCCATAGAATGTTTCTTACTGGAATTATCTTATGTCTGTAATTGATGCTGGTCGACTGCCAGATCTGTAAGCCCTGGGAGAACAGAGGTTGGTCTGTCTTCACTACTGTATCTTCAGTGCAGAGAACAGACAGCGCTCAGAATAATGGGTAGTGAGTGAATTCATGGGGGTGGGTGGCTGAGGTGGGAGGTGAGTGGATGGACAGATGGGCGGGCGGGTGGATGGAGCGCAAGGCCTCTTTCTCAGGCCCTGCCCAGGGGCCCTCCTGTGACTTCTCTGCGCTTCCTCCCCTTGCAGTGAGCATGGAGTTTGGGCGGGCCGTGTGGCTCCGGTTCCACCCGTCGGCCTACCCGCCGTGCCCTCACCCGAGCTTTGTGGCGCACCTGGGCGGCGTGGCCGTGGGCATCACCCTGGGCGTGGTGGTCCTGAGGAACTACGAGCAGAGGCTGCAGGACCAGTCGCTGTGGTGGATTTTTGTGGCCATGTACACAGTCTTTGTGCTGTTTGCTGTCTTCTGGAACATCTTTGCCTACACCCTGCTGGACTTGAAGCTGCCACCGCCTCCCTAGGAGGCTTGGGGACCGAGGTCGGGGAGGGGAGGGAGAGGCAGCCGCAGGAAGGAACACGGGCGTTCTTGTTCTCAGTGCCAGCTCCGTGGCGCCGAGGAGAGGATGAGGTGCTGGGCCGCCGCGATGTTCGTGTTCAGGTTTGGACACCGGAGCCTCTTTTCTGAAAGGTGCTTCCTGGAAGAGTTGGATGTGGCTGCCATTGTTTTTCTAGACTGTTCTGAGGACATCGGGCCAAGGCGAAGGCCTTCCCTTGGGCTGGGCCATTTCCGAGTGTTGGGGGGACCCCTCTCTGGTCACAGATTGGGCTTTCCTTCTCCCTCATCGGCACGCTGAGAGGTCAGGGAGGCCCGAGGGCGGAGGGCCGGGCAGGCTCTCGTCCAGCCCAGCCCAGAGGGGCAGTCGCAGGCCCGGAAGTGTTTCCTCCACAGCCACTGGGTTTGGAGCTGGAAGAGGGCTGGCTGGTGAGCATGTTAGTTTGGGGCTAGAGGAACCCATGGGGCCCTGCATTTGGTGAGCTCTGGGGCACAGCCTCTAGTGCCCGGGGTAGGCAGAGGAGGGAGATGCTGTGAGTCCAGGCCTCCCTCCCGCCCTGGGGGTATCCAGTGGGCAACACCCAAAAGGAGGGAATAAACTTCACCCCAAGCTCCAGCCTAGGGAAGGCCCCATACTAACTTTGGACTTCTCCCTCCCCGTCTCCCAGAATGCCGACATCTCGCATCAGTGTCCCTGCCTTGTTTTTAGAGCCTTTTCCTTCCTTTCCTGCCCCTACATCGTGCCTCTCCTTTGTTCATGGGGACGCGCACGTGTGTGTGTGTGTGTGTGTGTGTGTGTGTGTGTGTGTGTGTGTGTGTGGTGGACGAGGACACCTCTGTGATGGTAGGACATGCCGTGGACAGAAAGTGAGGGGACTTGGGGGCCGCAGAGGAAGCCCGTGGGGAGCGTGGGGGGAGTGTGAATGTGCGGAAGGGTCCACGTGAGAGGAAGGAGAGCGCTGAGAGGTGGGAGGGTGTGACTCCCAAGGTCTTGCTTTCAGCAAAGGTAGCCCCCTCTTTCCTGTTCCTCACCCTTTCCAGGCATCTCCTTGGGAGCCCCTGGCTGGTGGGAGACTCATCTGCAGTAGAGGGTGCCCTTGGGCCCTCCCAGGGACCCTCAGGATGCTGTGGTTTGCCTTTGCCTCCGGAGTGACCTTCACATATGAAAGGTTCTGTTCTGTTTCCCTTAGGAGGGAAGGAGCTGTGGGGTGTGAGAGAGGCTGAGGCAGGAATATGGAAGCCGTGTGTCCATTGGAGTAGGGGGACCGGAGGCTGCAGTAAAAGGATTCCAATTTAGGCAGAAAACTGCTTCTAGAGGATGGTTGGGGATTTGGATGTGTCCGAGTGAGGGCGGCCCAGAGACTCAGATGCTCAGAGCCTGGAGGGAACTTGGCAGGTTCATCCCCGTCCCCACTGTACAAGTGGGAAAGGGAGGCTCAGAGAATGACTCCCGGGCAGGAGCTGATGCAGGCCCTGAGCAGAGGGGAAGACGGCCTTTGACAAAAATCTGTGATTCCCTTTATTCTGTTCGTGGAACTCCCAACCACTGACAACCCAGAAAGATGATGAACTCCAGTCCGGGAAGAAGAAGCACTGGGTTTGTGCAGAGGTGAGGGCAGGAGCTCGGTCCAAAGTCCGCGGGGCCAGGCAGGCAGGACTCTCGGGCCATGGCGGCTTCCTGTCCCGTGATCACCCGTGAGTGGGCAGGGCCTTCATTCAGCGCCAGGCTATGTAAACCGCCCCCCACCTCCGCCTCATCTTTGCCCAGTGCTAAATACGTTGTCCCAGTCCCCACATGCGGCCCCTGAGGTCACGCTGCACTCAGGCTGACACGGTACTGAGGACCGTCCACCCTACCTGGTTCGGGCTTCCCTCTAGGCACCTGGCTGCTGCGGATTGTGGGTGGAGGGAGTGGAGTGTCACCCCTGCCTTTGTCGGGCGTGGTCTGGAGAGGGTCTTCCTCTCTCAGGGGTGAGAAGACTGTGAACTAGAAGACTCTAGAAAACCCTCCAAGAAGCACCCAGGTCCCTCACATCTTCAGACGGGAGCTTGCTCCCCAGAAGGACTGCCTGGGGCGGAAACCCGTTTGCCATCCTGTCTGAGGCCCACTAAGGGAGCCTCCTCTGACTTCAGGCCACCAGCCCAGCTGCTGTTCCTGTCAGCAGTGTCCAAAAGTAACCGCAAAGCTCTTCAGTCTGCTTAACACCCCCTCCCCACCCTCACCGACCATCAGCTCCAAGCGGGGCCACCCAGTGGTGTCAGCAGTCACTCCACACAAGCCAGGGCCAGAGACAGTCGTCTGGGAAGAAAGGTTTCCCTTTTTGGTGTCTGGCTTTCTCACCCTCACCCCCAGCGCCTTGCCAGCGGCACATCCCCATCCAGTGTCCCTCCTTCCCGGTCTAGCCCACCCCCTGGCCCCGTGTGGAGGGCGGTGTGCCTCACGGGGCTGTGGCCGTTGGCTGGTCTTTGTCCCACTGAGGGTCTGTTGTCACACCCCGGTTCTGCCAGAGGAATAGACTTAGATTTCAAGTCTCCTTGAGGCTTTGATTTCAAGCCTCTTCCATTGTCACTGTTAGACCTTTCCCTCCTGGAGCGAGTCACCGAGAGTGAAACCCACGGACACAAACAGAGCTGGTGAATGGGTTTTATTTTAGTTCCGCCGAAT